>NW_027316389.1:14702096-14852096 GCF_026437365.1 Eucyclogobius newberryi
CCAGAGGGAGCGTAAAAATCAGGGGGGGCATTTTTATGAATGGCGACCGGCATGAATGGCCAATGAGAACGCGGGCTCAGATCTAAGGGCGGCCCAAAATGCGATATGGCCACATCCACTCCCCCAATCTGCATCGGCGCCCCGCCGATGGCCTAAAACAGCCTAAAAGCTGGCACTTGTGGAAGGAGCCGGGGACTCTGACTCCCCTTGAGGCTGCCGACTCACCGGTCTTGGGAGATGATGGAGGTTCTGATGTTTGCCCGCTGTTGGCCTTGTGGACCTACGCACGGACCGCTCAGTTGGACCAGTCATGGAGGTAGTGACTGTCACAAACTGGGGCTGGTCGGCAAAGGAATCAGGTGGAACCAAAATGGGTCCAGCAGCATCTGGGGAAGAGCACCATATTGCCCCAGAGGGTGGTTCAAGTGCTGCAGCCAGCCGAGCTGGTGTTACCTCTGTAACGGGCGGTAAAGCCTGCGGAAGCAGGAACAAATCGCCCTCGTGGGACGACCCCTCTTCAGGGTTTCGCACCGTGGGCTCCACTGGAGGGACTGATGCTGGAGCGAGATCTGGAACCTCACTCTGGATCAGGCACTTCAACAGGGAGCGGTGCACCCTCTTGATTTTAGTCGGTTGTCCAACTGGGGCAACTGTGTACACAGTTCCACCCTCATGTGGAACTTGCACAACCACATGTTTAGTGGGGCACCACTGGTCTTGAATTTTCTGGCGGCCTCTCACACCGTAGTCCCGGAGCAACACGAGCTGGCCCTCATTAAGGGGTAACTCCTGGACATGTCGGTCGTGGGTTGCCTTTCTACGGGCAGCAGCTAAACGCAGTTTCTCTCTTGCTCCATCGAAAGCCATTTGCAGACGGGCCTGGTGCTCCTTAACCCACTCGTGTACAGTCCCGCCAAGTGGGTCCTGTACCTGTCCCAGCAAGAAGTCGATAGGGAGCCGCGGTTCCTGCCCAAACATCAAAAAGAATGGAGACTCCCCAGTCGACTGATGTGGGGTAGTGTTATAGGCAAAGAGCACCTGTGGCAAGCAAGCGCTCCAGTCCCTCTTACGGGACACAGGCAGAGCACGCAGCAAGTTGTGCAGCGTCCGATTGAAGCGCTCACACTGCCCATTCCCAGCAGGGTGGTAAGGAGTAGTGCGCGACTTCACAATCCCATACAGACTGCACAACTGCTGGATCAGTTGGAGTTGGCTCTCAAAATTACGGCCCTGGTCAGAGTGGATGCGGGCCGGAACCCCAAACTTGCCAAACCACTCCGTTACCAGAACCTGTGCAACCGTACTGGCACGTTGGTCGCGGGTTGGCACCGCCATTGTGTACTTGCTGAAGACATCAGTCATCACAAGAACATTTTCTAGGCCAGCTGCGGTTGGCTCCAACAGCGTAAAATCAATAGCCACAATTTCATTTGGTCTTGAAGAGAGTAGGTGGCCCATGAAGGCATGTGTCGCATGATCATTGTTCTTTGCGAACTGACACCTCTCACAAGCCTGGCACCACTGGGTGACCTCCTGGGACATACCTGGCCAATAACAGCGGGGGCGAAGCAGAGCCAATGTCCTCTCCACGCCTTGATGCCCATGGTCTTGATGGACCTGATTGAGGACCTCCCGAACCAAAGCCCTAGGCAGGACGAGTTGGCAAACTGCCCCACCACCGTCGGAGCGGAACACCTGCCTGTACAACAAACCGCCCAGCTCCACCAGATGGTCCCACTGACTCACCAGAACCGAGGCCGGCTGCGAGAGGACACGCCGCTCTTCACGAGTGGGCCGGCGCTGTTCTACCCAGAAAGTCAGGATCTCCTGAATGACTGGGTCAGCCTGCTGGAGTGTATAAAGAGCAGCAGGGGAATGGTGGGGGAAGACTGTTACTACAGACTGAATTGCCACCGCCTGTACCCCCTGCAAGGCTTGCTGTAATGGCTGCGGTAGAGAGGTACTTGCTGCTACCCCGGACTCGTCCCTGGGTGAGGGCCATGGCTGACGGGACAAGGCATCTGTATTCCGGTTCGACTTACCCGATCGATACTTCAGTTCAAAATCAAACAACGCCAACTGGGCTGCCCAACGCTGCTCCACAGCACCCAGTTTAGCAGACGCGAGATAGCTCAGGGGGTTATTGTCTGTATAGACCACGCACTTGTGGCCCAACAGATACTCTCTGAACTTCTCCGTCAATGCCCATTTAAGAGCCAATAGCTCCAGTTTCATGGAGCTATAATTGGACATATTCCGCTCTGTAAGTCGGAGTCCTCTGCTAGCATATGCGATGGGTCTGACTTTCCCCTCCTGCTCCTGGGAGAGAACTGCGCCTAAGCCCACATGGCTGGCGTCTACTTCCAGGATAAAGGGAAGAGAAAAATCTGCATATGCCAGCACTGGGGCAGACGTGAGTTTGGCCTTCAAGGTCTCGAAGCTCTGCTGGCACTCCTCAGTCCAAGGGACTGCAGCACGCCGAGAGGTTCTCTTCCCCAACCGACTCCCGGTCAGCTCGGCCACTCTGCGATGTAAGGGAGCGGCCAGTTTAGCAAAGCCGTCGACAAAACGTCGGTAGTAGCTTGCAAACCCCAAGAAGGAGCGCAGGTCAGAAACCGTAGATGGGACAGGCCAGTTTGCTACTACGTCAATTTTGCCGGGATCAGTGGCCACTCCCTGGTCAGAAATCACGTGCCCCAAATAGTGCACCTCCCGCTGGAAGAACCGGCACTTGCTCTGCTTTGCCTTGAGCCCTTCCTTCTGCAACCTCCCAAGCACCACCTCCAGCCTCTCCAGGTGTTGCCTTACCGTAGATGAAAAAACCACAATATCATCCAGGTAGAGGAGGAGAGACTGGCACTGCTGGTCACCAAAAATGCGTTGCATAAGTCGTTGGAAGGTGCTGGGAGCGTTGCAGAGCCCAAAAGGCATGCGATTCCACTCAAACAGACCAAAAGGTGTACAGAACGCCGTCTTGTGCCGATCGCCCTCTGCGACAGGGACCTGATTGTACCCGCTGGCCAGATCCAAAGTGGAAAACCAGCGGGCCCCCGTCAAAGCGTCGAGCGACTCTTCGATACGTGGGAGTGGAAAGGCATCCTTTCGGGTCTTTATGTTCAGTTGGCGATAGTCAACACATAGACGAAGGCTGCCGTCCTTCTTCCGGACCAAGACAATGGGTGATGCATAGGGGCTGGAGCTCTCTCTGATTATCTGCGCTTTCAAGAGCTGATGGATATGCTCTTTGACCAGCTCGTACTCAGATGGCGGGATACGGCGGTAGCGCTGACGGACTGGGACATCATCCAGTAGTGGAATGTCATGGGTGATCAGGTTGGTACAACCCAGATCCTGATCATTCGCAGCAAACACAGAGGAATATTTCCAAAGTAATGCCCGCACCTCCACCTGCTCCTCAGGGGGCAGGGGAGATAGGTCAATGGCTGCTATGGGGTCCGTGGCGGAGGAAGCGACACTTTGAGAGGAGACACTCGCAGCCACTGCGGGAAATTCCGTCACTCCTGCAGGAAGACTCACCACATTGACATTGTCCAGAGTCCCTACTAGGGTACGCGGGTAAAGCAGCACATCGTTGTCACCGACATTGACAATGGGAATGTACGCCGTGCCACGGACTACCTGGACCAGAGCAGGGGATGCCAGCAGGCCTGCAGGCAATCCCTGCTCCAAAGGCTCAAACAAGACCGTGGCACCCGAATAATGTGTCGAACAGGTAGCAGGGACGATTTTCGTAACACCCCCCGGGATGCGAACAGCTCGTTTTCCCTGCAACTTGACCCTACCTGGTTGTTTGGGGGTGGGCCGCAGGTCTGCAGCGTGGCACCTCTGAAACGCTTCCACCAATGGAGTTGGGCATGTGACCACAGGGGCTGTATCAAAAAGTGCAGGCCCATACTGTCCAAACAGTTCCTTATAACACCTGCGGAGCACATTCATTCCCAAAACTCCAGGGACTTGGGGAGAGCATTGACCAGACGGGTCCCCCACTACTAACACTCCACAGTGGGGCATCACTTTACCACAGAGCTCAATAGGTAATTCTAAATATCCAATGTAAGGGATGGACAGACCATTGGCAGCTTTAAGCTGTAGCCAATGGCAAGCCTGCAAGCGTTCTTCCCCCCATGGCTCAAAATGCCTGCGGAAAAAGCTTTCTGTAATGGTAGACACCATCGACCCAGTGTCCACAAGACATGGCACAATTACGCCATCCATGTCTACATCAAGATGTGGACAGGATGCTATCAACTTTGGAGCGTTCCCCCCTCCGTTAGTGGTTGAGCTAGTGGATGCCCCACCCGTGCGTTGGCTCCGCGACACGGTGGGCGCTAGTTTTCCGACGTTTGATTAAAGCGACGGCGGGTCGGCAAAGAGGGTTCGTGGCGACTGGGAACACGAGGGCCATCACAGTCTCTGGCAATATGGCCAGGTTGCTGGCAACGATTACACACAATCGGGCCATAACGAGGGGAGCGACTACGCTGGTGTGCAGTTTGCGTGTTCTGCAATAATGCAATGCTTTGCGTCAACAGCTCAAGTTGTTCCTGTTGCTTTTTCAACATCTCCTTCATTTCGCTAACCTCAGTCCGTGTAGGGGTGGCCTCAGGCCCCGGGTTTCCACGCATGGCATATTGTATACCAAAGGCCGAGGGCACTGAATTGCTTCGACCTCTCATGCCGGCCGGCAGACCTTCAAGCTCCCACCTGATTGCCTCTCCCCTGACCTCAAGCAGAGTCGCCCTAGGGCACCGGCGCACATACTGTTTTAACTCACGACGCAAGGAACCATCACTCACGTGCGCAATAAACTGGTCGCGCATTAAATCCTCAGCATTTGGCATGTCTCCCGGGGCTTGCATTTTAACCCTTTCCATCAAGCTCAGCAGGGCCAGGGAGAACTCCTGCAATGTCTCACCTTCCTGCTGTCTCCTGGAGAAGAGGGCCTCCTGCAGAGCAACATAGGACTCTGTGCACCCGTATAATTCCTTAAGAATAGAGACTATCCTAGTCGGGTCCTGGCGCTCTGCGGCAGATCGATATTTTAGTTCTTCCTTCGCCTCCCCCTCCAGGTGATCAAGAAGGAAGTATGCCTGGTCCGCCAGTGACAGGTGCCGAGCCCTCATACAGGCCTGTGCTTCCTCGGCCCACTCACCCACACTAATCCCTGTACTGCCCCTAAACATGGGACATTTTCGGTCCCTCGGAATAAATACCAACCGGTCTATGGCAGGGGTGGCGGGGGGCACAGGCACTGCAGAGCCACCAGCACCAGAACCAGCTGCAGCGCGTCCCTGGCGCAGCTGTACATTATCTGCTTTGAGTTGAGTAATTTGGTTCCTTAATTCCTGCAGCTCTTCCTCCATGGCTGCAAGTCTGTTGCTCAAAAGAGAGACTGCCGCTTTGCCTCTTTGAAAAAACACACAAGTTACTTTTGCCGCTTGCCACAACAATCACAAAAATCAAATACACAAATAACTTTGGTGGAACTAGCCTCTGCCTCCAAAACAGCAAATCCTGCCAACAACGCCAAAAATGTGGCAGTACGAGTGTTTTGATATTGTTTAAATGGTAAGTTGTCCAACAACGCCACCCCAATTTAAACTGGGGAAAATTAGTAAGGCACGCAGATAAGGATTACTGATGAGACAGAGACAGTTCCATAAATTACAACATGTTTATTATTTAACTAGATAATGCTAACAATCTAAAACACATTTTAAACAAGACAATAATATTTTTAAACAATCTAATCTAAAAGCTGAAATGCTACCACTCAACACCACGCACACCCACTCACACACACATACACATACACATGAACAAACTCAATAAGACCGTTGGAGGGGGCGCTGAGGCTTAGCCGTGGAGGTAAACAAATGGGGCAGTAACCTAATAAGAAAACGCCAAAACAACAAAACAGTGCACCACAAACCAAAACGCGGGAACCACCACCAGGGGAATCCACCACGGTGTCAGACCATCAGCCCCTATAACACAGAAACATGTATTAAAAGCGGTACATAATTTGAGTCCAGTGTAGGCACGGCAAAGGGATATGCAGGTAGAGCAGCAGAAAAATGTCTATATCGCGCCCATGCGCGACACACCCAGCGCAGAGCTGGTACAGACCACGGGAGAGCACAATCGGGCAGCGTGGGGGCACAATCAAGCGCCGGCCTGCGCCGTCAGTCCGACCAGGAGGATGTTAGTCCGCGCAAAGCGGGTTACTCCGAGCACAGCGGCAGCGGCAAAGCGGCAGCAAAGCGACAGCAAAGCGACAGCAAAGCGACAGCAAAGCGACAGCAAAGCGACAGCAAAGCGACAGCAAAGCGGCAGCTCCTACATACAGCGGAGGAATCAAACACTGAATTTGGTTGTTAACACTAGTTTGCCACTGACCCAGGCATACTTACTCTTTGGAGCGCGACTTAGAGCTCCGATGAGGGAGAGGCGAGAGCGAACAGCTACGTCAAAGCCTATAAAACAGGAGAGCCTAAGCGCGTCAGACGATCGCGGATCTTAAAATGAGGGGCGCTTACCTAAGCTTGCGGTAGTGAGTGACCCGCATCTGTGGTTACAGGTGACTGTCCGTGCTAACAAAAAGGAGTCTAAGATTAGAAGACAGTCCACAACATTTAGGAGGGAGACAGCGCTCCGCTTACCTGCCGTGAGGCGCTGGAGGAACGCGGAAGTGTGACGCCGGTGGGCGGGCACAATGCGAGAGGCCAGAGGGAGCGTAAAAATCAGGGGGGGCATTTTTATGAATGGCGACCGGCATGAATGGCCAATGAGAACGCGGGCTCAGATCTAAGGGCGGCCCAAAATGCGATATGGCCACATCCACTCCCCCAATCTGCATCGGCGCCCCGCCGATGGCCTAAAACAGCCTAAAAGCTGGCACTTGTGGAAGGAGCCGGGGACTCTGACTCCCCTTGAGGCTGCCGACTCACCGGTCTTGGGAGATGATGGAGGTTCTGATGTTTGCCCGCTGTTGGCCTTGTGGACCTACGCACGGACCGCTCAGTTGGACCAGTCATGGAGGTAGTGACTGTCACAAACTGGGGCTGGTCGGCAAAGGAATCAGGTGGAACCAAAATGGGTCCAGCAGCATCTGGGGAAGAGCACCATATTGCCCCAGAGGGTGGTTCAAGTGCTGCAGCCAGCCGAGCTGGTGTTACCTCTGTAACGGGCGGTAAAGCCTGCGGAAGCAGGAACAAATCGCCCTCGTGGGACGACCCCTCTTCAGGGTTTCGCACCGTGGGCTCCACTGGAGGGACTGATGCTGGAGCGAGATCTGGAACCTCACTCTGGATCAGGCACTTCAACAGGGAGCGGTGCACCCTCTTGATTTTAGTCGGTTGTCCAACTGGGGCAACTGTGTACACAGTTCCACCCTCATGTGGAACTTGCACAACCACATGTTTAGTGGGGCACCACTGGTCTTGAATTTTCTGGCGGCCTCTCACACCGTAGTCCCGGAGCAACACGAGCTGGCCCTCATTAAGGGGTAACTCCTGGACATGTCGGTCGTGGGTTGCCTTTCTACGGGCAGCAGCTAAACGCAGTTTCTCTCTTGCTCCATCGAAAGCCATTTGCAGACGGGCCTGGTGCTCCTTAACCCACTCGTGTACAGTCCCGCCAAGTGGGTCCTGTACCTGTCCCAGCAAGAAGTCGATAGGGAGCCGCGGTTCCTGCCCAAACATCAAAAAGAATGGAGACTCCCCAGTCGACTGATGTGGGGTAGTGTTATAGGCAAAGAGCACCTGTGGCAAGCAAGCGCTCCAGTCCCTCTTACGGGACACAGGCAGAGCACGCAGCAAGTTGTGCAGCGTCCGATTGAAGCGCTCACACTGCCCATTCCCAGCAGGGTGGTAAGGAGTAGTGCGCGACTTCACAATCCCATACAGACTGCACAACTGCTGGATCAGTTGGCTCTCAAAATTACGGCCCTGGTCAGAGTGGATGCGGGCCGGAACCCCAAACTTGCCAAACCACTCCGTTACCAGAACCTGTGCAACCGTACTGGCACGTTGGTCGCGGGTTGGCACCGCCATTGTGTACTTGCTGAAGACATCAGTCATCACAAGAACATTTTCTAGGCCAGCTGCGGTTGGCTCCAACAGCGTAAAATCAATAGCCACAATTTCATTTGGTCTTGAAGAGAGTAGGTGGCCCATGAAGGCATGTGTCGCATGATCATTGTTCTTTGCGAACTGACACCTCTCACAAGCCTGGCACCACTGGGTGACCTCCTGGGACATACCTGGCCAATAACAGCGGGGGCGAAGCAGAGCCAATGTCCTCTCCACGCCTTGATGCCCATGGTCTTGATGGACCTGATTGAGGACCTCCCGAACCAAAGCCCTAGGCAGGACGAGTTGGCAAACTGCCCCACCACCGTCGGAGCGGAACACCTGCCTGTACAACAAACCGCCCAGCTCCACCAGATGGTCCCACTGACTCACCAGAACCGAGGCCGGCTGCGAGAGGACACGCCGCTCTTCACGAGTGGGCCGGCGCTGTTCTACCCAGAAAGTCAGGATCTCCTGAATGACTGGGTCAGCCTGCTGGAGTGTATAAAGAGCAGCAGGGGAATGGTGGGGGAAGACTGTTACTACAGACTGAATTGCCACCGCCTGTACCCCCTGCAAGGCTTGCTGTAATGGCTGCGGTAGAGAGGTACTTGCTGCTACCCCGGACTCGTCCCTGGGTGAGGGCCATGGCTGACGGGACAAGGCATCTGTATTCCGGTTCGACTTACCCGATCGATACTTCAGTTCAAAATCAAACAACGCCAACTGGGCTGCCCAACGCTGCTCCACAGCACCCAGTTTAGCAGACGCGAGATAGCTCAGGGGGTTATTGTCTGTATAGACCACGCACTTGTGGCCCAACAGATACTCTCTGAACTTCTCCGTCAATGCCCATTTAAGAGCCAATAGCTCCAGTTTCATGGAGCTATAATTGGACATATTCCGCTCTGTAAGTCGGAGTCCTCTGCTAGCATATGCGATGGGTCTGACTTTCCCCTCCTGCTCCTGGGAGAGAACTGCGCCTAAGCCCACATGGCTGGCGTCTACTTCCAGGATAAAGGGAAGAGAAAAATCTGCATATGCCAGCACTGGGGCAGACGTGAGTTTGGCCTTCAAGGTCTCGAAGCTCTGCTGGCACTCCTCAGTCCAAGGGACTGCAGCACGCCGAGAGGTTCTCTTCCCCAACCGACTCCCGGTCAGCTCGGCCACTCTGCGATGTAAGGGAGCGGCCAGTTTAGCAAAGCCGTCGACAAAACGTCGGTAGTAGCTTGCAAACCCCAAGAAGGAGCGCAGGTCAGAAACCGTAGATGGGACAGGCCAGTTTGCTACTACGTCAATTTTGCCGGGATCAGTGGCCACTCCCTGGTCAGAAATCACGTGCCCCAAATAGTGCACCTCCCGCTGGAAGAACCGGCACTTGCTCTGCTTTGCCTTGAGCCCTTCCTTCTGCAACCTCCCAAGCACCACCTCCAGCCTCTCCAGGTGTTGCCTTACCGTAGATGAAAAAACCACAATATCATCCAGGTAGAGGAGGAGAGACTGGCACTGCTGGTCACCAAAAATGCGTTGCATAAGTCGTTGGAAGGTGCTGGGAGCGTTGCAGAGCCCAAAAGGCATGCGATTCCACTCAAACAGACCAAAAGGTGTACAGAACGCCGTCTTGTGCCGATCGCCCTCTGCGACAGGGACCTGATTGTACCCGCTGGCCAGATCCAAAGTGGAAAACCAGCGGGCCCCCGTCAAAGCGTCGAGCGACTCTTCGATACGTGGGAGTGGAAAGGCATCCTTTCGGGTCTTTATGTTCAGTTGGCGATAGTCAACACATAGACGAAGGCTGCCGTCCTTCTTCCGGACCAAGACAATGGGTGATGCATAGGGGCTGGAGCTCTCTCTGATTATCTGCGCTTTCAAGAGCTGATGGATATGCTCTTTGACCAGCTCGTACTCAGATGGCGGGATACGGCGGTAGCGCTGACGGACTGGGACATCATCCAGTAGTGGAATGTCATGGGTGATCAGGTTGGTACAACCCAGATCCTGATCATTCGCAGCAAACACAGAGGAATATTTCCAAAGTAATGCCCGCACCTCCACCTGCTCCTCAGGGGGCAGGGGAGATAGGTCAATGGCTGCTATGGGGTCCGTGGCGGAGGAAGCGACACTTTGAGAGGAGACACTCGCAGCCACTGCGGGAAATTCCGTCACTCCTGCAGGAAGACTCACCACATTGACATTGTCCAGAGTCCCTACTAGGGTACGCGGGTAAAGCAGCACATCGTTGTCACCGACATTGACAATGGGAATGTACGCCGTGCCACGGACTACCTGGACCAGAGCAGGGGATGCCAGCAGGCCTGCAGGCAATCCCTGCTCCAAAGGCTCAAACAAGACCGTGGCACCCGAATAATGTGTCGAACAGGTAGCAGGGACGATTTTCGTAACACCCCCCGGGATGCGAACAGCTCGTTTTCCCTGCAACTTGACCCTACCTGGTTGTTTGGGGGTGGGCCGCAGGTCTGCAGCGTGGCACCTCTGAAACGCTTCCACCAATGGAGTTGGGCATGTGACCACAGGGGCTGTATCAAAAAGTGCAGGCCCATACTGTCCAAACAGTTCCTTATAACACCTGCGGAGCACATTCATTCCCAAAACTCCAGGGACTTGGGGAGAGCATTGACCAGACGGGTCCCCCACTACTAACACTCCACAGTGGGGCATCACTTTACCACAGAGCTCAATAGGTAATTCTAAATATCCAATGTAAGGGATGGACAGACCATTGGCAGCTTTAAGCTGTAGCCAATGGCAAGCCTGCAAGCGTTCTTCCCCCCATGGCTCAAAATGCCTGCGGAAAAAGCTTTCTGTAATGGTAGACACCATCGACCCAGTGTCCACAAGACATGGCACAATTACGCCATCCATGTCTACATCAAGATGTGGACAGGATGCTATCAACTTTGGAGCGTTCCCCCCTCCGTTAGTGGTTGAGCTAGTGGATGCCCCACCCGTGCGTTGGCTCCGCGACACGGTGGGCGCTAGTTTTCCGACGTTTGATTAAAGCGACGGCGGGTCGGCAAAGAGGGTTCGTGGCGACTGGGAACACGAGGGCCATCACAGTCTCTGGCAATATGGCCAGGTTGCTGGCAACGATTACACACAATCGGGCCATAACGAGGGGAGCGACTACGCTGGTGTGCAGTTTGCGTGTTCTGCAATAATGCAATGCTTTGCGTCAACAGCTCAAGTTGTTCCTGTTGCTTTTTCAACATCTCCTTCATTTCGCTAACCTCAGTCCGTGTAGGGGTGGCCTCAGGCCCCGGGTTTCCACGCATGGCATATTGTATACCAAAGGCCGAGGGCACTGAATTGCTTCGACCTCTCATGCCGGCCGGCAGACCTTCAAGCTCCCACCTGATTGCCTCTCCCCTGACCTCAAGCAGAGTCGCCCTAGGGCACCGGCGCACATACTGTTTTAACTCACGACGCAAGGAACCATCACTCACGTGCGCAATAAACTGGTCGCGCATTAAATCCTCAGCATTTGGCATGTCTCCCGGGGCTTGCATTTTAACCCTTTCCATCAAGCTCAGCAGGGCCAGGGAGAACTCCTGCAATGTCTCACCTTCCTGCTGTCTCCTGGAGAAGAGGGCCTCCTGCAGAGCAACATAGGACTCTGTGCACCCGTATAATTCCTTAAGAATAGAGACTATCCTAGTCGGGTCCTGGCGCTCTGCGGCAGATCGATATTTTAGTTCTTCCTTCGCCTCCCCCTCCAGGTGATCAAGAAGGAAGTATGCCTGGTCCGCCAGTGACAGGTGCCGAGCCCTCATACAGGCCTGTGCTTCCTCGGCCCACTCACCCACACTAATCCCTGTACTGCCCCTAAACATGGGACATTTTCGGTCCCTCGGAATAAATACCAACCGGTCTATGGCAGGGGTGGCGGGGGGCACAGGCACTGCAGAGCCACCAGCACCAGAACCAGCTGCAGCGCGTCCCTGGCGCAGCTGTACATTATCTGCTTTGAGTTGAGTAATTTGGTTCCTTAATTCCTGCAGCTCTTCCTCCATGGCTGCAAGTCTGTTGCTCAAAAGAGAGACTGCCGCTTTGCCTCTTTGAAAAAACACACAAGTTACTTTTGCCGCTTGCCACAACAATCACAAAAATCAAATACACAAATAACTTTGGTGGAACTAGCCTCTGCCTCCAAAACAGCAAATCCTGCCAACAACGCCAAAAATGTGGCAGTACGAGTGTTTTGATATTGTTTAAATGGTAAGTTGTCCAACAACGCCACCCCAATTTAAACTGGGGAAAATTAGTAAGGCACGCAGATAAGGATTACTGATGAGACAGAGACAGTTCCATAAATTACAACATGTTTATTATTTAACTAGATAATGCTAACAATCTAAAACACATTTTAAACAAGACAATAATATTTTTAAACAATCTAATCTAAAAGCTGAAATGCTACCACTCAACACCACGCACACCCACTCACACACACATACACATACACATGAACAAACTCAATAAGACCGTTGGAGGGGGCGCTGAGGCTTAGCCGTGGAGGTAAACAAATGGGGCAGTAACCTAATAAGAAAACGCCAAAACAACAAAACAGTGCACCACAAACCAAAACGCGGGAACCACCACCAGGGGAATCCACCACGGTGTCAGACCATCAGCCCCTATAACACAGAAACATGTATTAAAAGCGGTACATAATTTGAGTCCAGTGTAGGCACGGCAAAGGGATATGCAGGTAGAGCAGCAGAAAAATGTCTATATCGCGCCCATGCGCGACACACCCAGCGCAGAGCTGGTACAGACCACGGGAGAGCACAATCGGGCAGCGTGGGGGCACAATCAAGCGCCGGCCTGCGCCGTCAGTCCGACCAGGAGGATGTTAGTCCGCGCAAAGCGGGTTACTCCGAGCACAGCGGCAGCGGCAAAGCGGCAGCAAAGCGACAGCAAAGCGACAGCAAAGCGACAGCAAAGCGACAGCAAAGCGGCAGCTCCTACATACAGCGGAGGAATCAAACACTGAATTTGGTTGTTAACACTAGTTTGCCACTGACCCAGGCATACTTACTCTTTGGAGCGCGACTTAGAGCTCCGATGAGGGAGAGGCGAGAGCGAACAGCTACGTCAAAGCCTATAAAACAGGAGAGCCTAAGCGCGTCAGACGATCGCGGATCTTAAAATGAGGGGCGCTTACCTAAGCTTGCGGTAGTGAGTGACCCGCATCTGTGGTTACAGGTGACTGTCCGTGCTAACAAAAAGGAGTCTAAGATTAGAAGACAGTCCACAACATTTAGGAGGGAGACAGCGCTCCGCTTACCTGCCGTGAGGCGCTGGAGGAACGCGGAAGTGTGACGCCGGTGGGCGGGCACAATGCGAGAGGCCAGAGGGAGCGTAAAAATCAGGGGGGGCATTTTTATGAATGGCGACCGGCATGAATGGCCAATGAGAACGCGGGCTCAGATCTAAGGGCGGCCCAAAATGCGATATGGCCACACTTGATTCTGGGGTCATCACGGGGACGTCAGGGAGACTGATGATATAATATAACGCATCACTTCCCTTACATGTCCACAGCGCAGGACAATTACAGGTTTGTTCTCTCAAGAAATGTCTTTCATTCCTAAGGCTTGGAGGGGGAAGAGCGGGGAGGGCGGAGGGACAAGAAACCAATCCTTCCGGGAGTTTACCAGACAATGCATTTTGTTTATGGACATGTGTCGATACACGCACAATTCATAAGCTCATAAAAAGTAACAATACCTACAGTGTCATTAATCTTGGGAGAGGGCAGGAAACAGATGGACAATACCTGGAAGCCCTGAATCATTTGGGTCTGGGCAGCTGCAGGTTTCATTGGAAAAAAGAGTAACTTGTCACTTACGGCAGATTTTAACTATTTACATGTTTCCCCTGTGGTCCACTTGAGTTCAGTCAATATTTACCACAACAGCTGCTGTTTCCAAACCCGCCTCTGACCTGTACTGTATCCGTATGGTTAATGTACAAGCTAACAGTTGTAAATCATCATCCGAGGCAATGGAAGGAAGGCTCGGTGAATACTTCACATTGCAGAGTTCTTTTCACTATTGTCTTGGAATGTAGACTCAGAATTAAGCTGGTAAAATATTTCCCTAACAACATATGTTCTGGTTTGTACCTCATTTAATATATAGAGCAGCAATGCACTGTATTATCTTACACCGTTTAAAGGCACTGTACCTGATTTTTACTCTTAAAAATATGAAAAAACTGAACATCCTGAACACTTTCCAATCAATATTAAATTATAAGCGGTTCGCAGATGATAAAAATGCTTTACATGCATACAGCACACAGTGGTCTCATTTTGAACCTAAGATCTGCTTTTATGTTGGATGTGTAGTTTATACAGTAAATGAGATGTAGTGAGGCAAATACATATTTTATTGTTATATTTTCCGATCCACATTGAAGTTTGGAATGGATGTGCTTTACGTTCAAATCTCTCCGGTCATTCTTCAGGTTTTTATGGACAACGTTTGGTTCTTTTACAGTTTGTCGGAATCTCGCTGGGTCAAAATGTTTAATCTTTTTTCCTTTTAAAAATGTATTAAACATAACAACATTAAACTATAACAGGGAAAACAACATTTATCCTATTCAGGCATGGGGTCTTCCAACAACAGATAATAACTTTCATTCAACTTTCACGCACCAGTTTGGATTTATTAAAATAACAAATCTGGCAGGCCTAATCTAAGACATGTGCTAATACTGGAGTCATATCTGGATGTACAGTGTGTAGTTTATGTTTGAAACTATGAACAGCATCCTACATAATCGACTGTAACTCTGATATCTGCATTTACATATCCTCAGACTAGTGGAAGGAATATCCAAGCATAACACTTATATGTCAAATGTGCTATTTTATTGCTTTGGGTTGAGATGATCTGTAGAGTAGACCAGCAGGGGTCACTGAGGATTGAGTCAAATAAAATTAAAAAAACATGTCATAATTGTTTGTCAGGTCACATTTGCTCTTGTAGACAAACGCCCAAGATTGTCATTTACTGGTCCTCAGCAGGATGTTTTTTTTTTCTTTCATTTAAGATAAAATCAACGGCTAACTGTTTAATCTGACCGAGCAAACATGTCTTTTAAACAAGGCTGATTAGAAATGTTTGAATGCCGGTATTGTCCAAGGGTGTTTCCATTCCCACAGTGTTCAGATTGATCCTTTTCAACACGCTGTCTTCACAAACGCCTTTCAGTCGGGGCCTTTAAGGGACAGCAGGCTTTCATAAACTGATATAGTAATGAAATTATATGATAGGCAGAACAGCAGTGGCACAGTGTGTGTTCGCCCAACAGCTGGAAGGTAAAATGTTCAAACCCTGTTGTGTAGCCTACATATGACAAAATAGGAAAGCGAGAAATGTGGGAGAGAAAAGTCGCATGTTTGTGTTATTTATGTATTTTCTGCTTTTATTTTGGGTCTTTTTTTGTTTAAAGGTGGATCATTTTAACATGTGTCCAGAGACAACGGAAGACAAATTGCCTTTTGCCTAATTCACAAGGGACATTTACAGCCATGTTTATACGTGTAAACTGTCTCTGTCAAATAAACCAAAAATAAAGTCATAAAGTAATTTTGTGAATGGAATCTTGAGCTACACATAAAATGTGTGGTTAAATCAAAAGGGATTTACTAATAATTTGGGTATTTTTAAATAAATTTGGATAACTTACAAACATGCACTAATGTATCTGCCTTTGAAACGTTAAAAGCCTTAGTTGGTGTGATATTTCTGCATGACAAACACCAGCAGAGGGCGTCGGGACTGCATCTGCTAATGAACCCGGAAATTACGTTTGTCTGAACAAGTCCAGTGAATGTGTATGATCTTTAAAAACACGGAAGAGCTTCTTGGGTTATGATTGTGGCTCAAGAGGAGCGAGCGTTTGGAGTAGAGACTAAATAAATACCGGATAATTAAATGTGCACAAACGAGCCAAACCAAACACAACTCCAGGTGTGTTTTTGATGACGACTACATTACAACAAGACATCAAGCTCAAAAAAGTTAATTTAGCTTCAGGCCCTTTAAGGAGGAAAAGATAAAAAGCATTTAATGAAAACAATGAGGAAAATGATATTTGAAGGTCCCATTTGCGCCCGGCAGATTATGGAGTGAGTGACATTTGACCAAAAAGCCAACAATAGCTTGGGATATAACCTTTTGTCCCTCCCTAAGTGGCAGCATCCTGGTATAGATTCTGAGAAGATGAAGCATGAATAGTAATTGTTTACCTGCAGTTGGTACAATGTCAACAGATTAATCCATCACTCGGACCCTGTCTATTTATTTATAGACAGGGGGAATAAATCAGGCCAGTGGATGAAAGTTAAAAAGACAAATACAAGGACACAAATAGCAGCCCCATAGATAATCCTTTAAGCATTTTAATCAACATGTCAGGCAAGGGAGAGATGAATGAAGCATCCGTCTATGTGTAATTAAACCTGTGCACCATCATAATACCAATATAATGTAATAAGAAGGCTGACTGATATAAGGATGCCGACAGAGCGCTGAGTGATTGGAGATTGTTGATCAGTTGAAGTGTACATTGTAATACAGGGCGTAAATAATGGGATATTTTCTACATAATCTAGTGCCTGACGCTGAGGTGTAATTTAATGTTGTGGAGATTTTATGGTCAATAACAAAACAAACTTCTTGAGGAATCTGGGGCGCTTAATTTATCCTAAATTGAACATAGCTGATTTTAGCTTGTGTCACTGGGCTTTATAATGCCATTGTATTCCTCATGATGGAAGTAGCAGGTCATCACGTTTTACCATCTCGTCTGTTGACAATGTGATATGTAAGAATTACCATAATACAGGCAAAAGTGGCTCAAGTGGAAGAGGTGTAGTGTTACTCTGTGGTGTGTGAGTGAAGGATTGAACGTGGTTGAAGAGGCCTTTGACCTAAATTGGCGACCATTATTCAAATAGCATTATTATTAGTCTTAATAGCATTATTACTGACCTGGGACTTTACCTGACATTTTGCCACAGGAGCGACATGTGTGAATAAAGCCAGAACTGAATTCTTTGCATTTTTGATCTGGCAATTTCCCTTTGGTCTACAACATTGTCAATTGGCCCTAAATCTGAACCTATAATTTACATTGGTGTGGGCTGTTCCGTAATGTTGCACATTTTCTCATTGTGTCATTAAACATTCCATGTTGTTCTACAACTAACAGTTTGTCAGTAATATGTTTATCTTGTGATCAGTGGGAATCAAAGAATTTGCTGTTTTTGCTTTCACAAACCAGATAGCACTCCATCACGTCCTGGGAAAATCCCTTATGCACTACAGATTGGAAAGGAACACATTTATGAGGAAAGCATGCCTCAGTGGTTTTCCATGTAACACAGTCATCTGGAATCTAAGAAATGCTCTGTGTCAGAGCAAATTGAGTTGCGCTGACACTTCTGACAATTCCAGGATAAGGAGCTGGCACCTACACAAAACCTGAGGAACACACGACGATTGAGGATGGAATCAAAGGAATAAACAAACATTCTGGAGCATTTGAAGACCACCACCAAGGCGTTACATTACCAAAGCGTTCCAGATTAACATTCAATATGCTGTAAATCTAAATACATCCATATTGGCATGTAATGTAATATTTATTCAGAGGTCTGATTAGGAAATTTATATCTTATTTAATGTTTGTATTTGGCTGTTTTTCTAGACAGTTATTCTTGTCACTGAGTCCATTTGGAAAGGACAGAATGTGAAGGTTTATATTTCCATGTAATGATTTAAAACTGTAAACAATTTCACAATATTTTTTTATTTTTTTTGTTACTTTGCTGACTCCTTGTGGTCACATTGAGAGCACCTTTGGATATTCATGGCTCCAGATGGTCACCTAGATTAAAAAAAGCAACTCTTAAATTCATTCCTCAAATCAATTTCAATTTTGATTCAAATTTGAAGGAAAAATAGAGTGAAATATGTTGAAAATTTTAATTTAGAAGACACAATCTCACAGAAAAGTCATGCGGTATAGCACAAAATGGGCGTGGCCACCAGACTACAGTTGAATGTCACCCTATAGCTCCGTCTCTCAATCATCCGCTTTCAATCCATCGTCATGACGGTGGTCCTCCAGACAGGCCGGCGATGATGCCAGTAAAATGGGATCAATAGCATAGGGAAAAACGCAGCAGACAATCTCTTAGCCCCTTGAACCTGCGCATAGCCGTGATTGATTTGTCCCCTGCCACGCTAGAGGAGACATTAAGAGACAAGAAACATGTGTGTGCTGTGCCTGTATGCATGTGTGTTGCAGGCATGTTTTTGTAAAGTCTGGCGTTGCGTTGTGAGTGTGTGTGTGATTGATGACCCGGAGAACGCACACATCATCAGCCAGGCATTTGCGAGGTGTGTGAGTCAGGAGCTGTCATCCCCCTCAGTCTCCCCAAGCAGAGGCCGCGCTGCTGATTTATAGTAAATCATTAAAATCTGCTTATTATTGCAGCAGCTCATCACCCCTCCCCTCCTCCTCCCTCGGACCCTATAGTGTCCCAGACCCTCCCCCACACAGCAGGATTTTTTGTCAACGCTGATTGATGTTCAGTGGGATCAGACACTTGAAGTCGAGCGAGTCACACTTCTGTTTGAAAGCTGCAATACCTGTTTTTTCAAATCGTAAAAGGAGGAAGTAGGTGTTTGAATCTAGCTCTGGACTGGGTGAACTGCCAAGACTTCTTCTCCCAAAGCGTTGCGTTTATAGACACATCTAGAGTGCAGTCATTTTGCTATGAAATACTACTTTTAGAATACACTCTAAAGTCTATGCAGTACATAACTAATTTTACTCATTTACAAGAATAAAGTTAAGCATCCTATTTGAAAACGCATGACGGAGGTGCACGATGGCTCGATCATTCACAAACCAACAGATTGCCAACCAAATGTCGTTCAACTGGACAAACTGACTGAAGCCAATCTGCACATGCGCATCTCCAAACACAACCAGTCACTTACTCAAACCACTGCATTCAACGATAAGCAACTACTATGCTAATGCTAACAGCACAGTTCCTGGTTCACAGAGCTTTTTTTTTGTCGCATATCCCGCCAAACTCCTTGAACGTTTGGCATTTCATTGCAGGGCGGGACCAATGTTGCATGTCTCAAAGTCTTTAACCAAATTAACTGTTCCTAAACCTTAAGGCAATAAATAAGGTTTCTGGTCTGATAATGACCACAGGGAGCCAATGGAAGAATACAGCTTGTACCATCTGGAGAATTCGTCATATACCAACAAATATTAGTACAAAAAAAACTTTCTTCTAGGCACTGAAGCTCACATATGCATGAAGACCCGGCACGCACACACCTCGGCACCTCCATCCTGGAAACTGAAAATGTGATGTGACTCCAACAATGACAGGTGTGTTTGTCAGGGATGTGCCTGTCACTTCAAATCAACGGACGGCGGCGTCTTTCCACTGGGACGCCTTCCACATCTGAGGGTTCCAGTGCGCTTCACTGCAGGTTTGGGAACAGTAAGTTGTCAAAGTGGCATTTAAGAGAACCCTGCTTAGCTGTCAACGCATCAAGAAGAAATCACAACTGTCGCTCCTCTTTTCCATTAGGCGTGCATAGGTTCCTGTCGCCATTATATACGGGCTAATGTAGTGAAAAGAAAATCATTATTGGAGTGTCTATCCATCTGATGATCGTTAACCATGAAAGAAAAAAAGCCCTGTTTTAGACCACAAGTTGGGGCGGCAAAAAATAAAAACTGACAATAATCATTTCGACTGAATAACTGAAAGTGCGAATCACAGCTTGTCCATTGTCTCTTTGCGGTGCGTGGTTTGTCAAATGCTTTTCAATTATAGCCTTTAACTTGAGGCACTATCACATCCCCATGAAGTGATTTTAATGGAGTTTGCTGCAATTGTTTGTTATGCGAAACAGGTCTTTTCAGCAGGAGCGGAGGAAAAAAAAAAGAGAAACTGAAATGAACTTTTAGCAATAACACGACACAAGCCGCTGAGCAAGAGAGTAACAGTGGTACTGAATCTAGTCGCTTCTTGTCATTGGTAATAACTGAACATGTGTAGAGTACAATGAGACGGGCGTTACCGTGGTAAATGTGTACATCTGAACAAACACGGGTACCAGAGTGATAACGGATACGACGTTCTCACAAACGCCACTTCTTTGGACACATTTAATTTGAAAACAATGCTCGGTGGTTGGAACTCACACGTTTAACCAGTAAATGACATTGTGCCACTGGGCAGAATTTCTATATCGTCAATGGTAAAATGCAGACATAATGTAATGCTTCACTCCCCACGTTCATGCACCTATGTTGGGTTTCCATGCTTTTTACATTGTTATAATCATTTCCTGAAGACGGATCCTAACACTATCCATAGTCACTACTTACCTGATCTTAACCTAAACCATAACCTTAGCCTATATTAACCCTAAACTTTAAAGATGGAGGACCCGGCATTTTGTTTGTATCTAGTTTTCTGTGTCTCTTGTAAAAGTAGCACATTGTGAGAAAAATGTGACCACTGTCTGTGCGCTGTGAAATGTAATAATAAAGTATTCTTTGTCTTGTAAACCCGGAGGAGTTGAAAGCAGCGCTCTGATTGGCTGTGCTTGGGTGGTCCACTCCAGTTTCACAGTTTTACAGCGACGCACGTGCCTAAAATTAATGGATGTGAATATTAACAAGGTTTGTGAGTGTTAGGGACGGGACTTAAAAACCTTCTGAGAACCCCTGCTCTATGAGAACCTGATTTTTGTCGAGATAAATGAGGCAGATCCCCATTAAGTGAGCGTGTAAAAAGAAATAAAGCACATTGTGATAAATATCCTCCCTCAAATGTAAATAGGGACACGCGCTGGAATAGTTTTTTAATTCAACTGTTTTTGACTTTTTTCGGCTGGATTTGAGCGTTTTTCGTTGCGTTCGTTGTGTTGTTGTGCCCACCAGCCCCCCCCCCCCCCCCCGCGCCCTCCGGCCGCGCTAAAGTACGGCGTGTCGTCGGTACACGTTTATATACACGTTTATATGAAAGAGGAACTTCACGAACGATCGGGACACGCACTGGAATCGCTTTAAATTAACTTGCTTTGACTTTATTCGGCTGGATTGAGTGTTTTCGTCGTGTCGTTGCGATGTGTCTTGGCTCTGAGTCCCCCGGCTCCGGCTCCGGCCCCGCCCCCCGGCCGGTGCCGTACCGCGTTTACACAAAGGAGGAACTCATGAAACTGCGGAGAACAGTCGTCTTACCCGGAGATCGTCACGTTATCCCGGCGGACATACTAAGGAAAACGCAACGAGGCAGACGGGCTGGACGTAAACTCCGAGAGAAGAGAGGGACAAACAGGAAGTCGGTTCCCGCCGTAGTCATGGGTAACGTGAGGTCCCTTCAAAATAAAATGACAGAAATAGCGAGCCTCATGCGGTCCCAGAGGATTTATAGGGACAGCAGCGTCTTGATTTTTACAGAGACCTGGTTAACAGCAGAAATGCCAGACTCTATTGTAGGTTTGGACAATTTTCATCTGCTGCGGGCGGACAGAACGAGAAAATGCTTGAAGAAAAGAGGTGGAGGTCTGGCGGTGTATGTGAACACGAGCTGGTCCAAACCCGAACACTGCACAGTGAGGGAGCAGCTATGTAACAAGGATATTGAACTATTGGCTATTGGCATGAGGCCATATTATCTGCCCCGGGAGTTCTCACATGTGATTTTGATCGCAGTCTATGTGGCCCCGTCTGCCAATGCTGAAGATGCTTGTGAAGCACTGCTCTCCTGCACTTGTAGGCTGCAAACACAGCATCCACTGGCTCTCTTCCTCATCTCTGGTGACTTTAACCACGCTTCTCCCTCTTCTGTTCTACCAACATACACCCAGTATGTTACCTGCCCCACCAGAGAGAATAGAACATTGGACTTGTTTTTCGCCAACACCAAGGAGGCTTATTCTTCTTCCCCCCTCCCTCCCCTGGGCAGCTCGGACCACAACCTTGTACATCTGAGGCCTGTGTATGAACCCATCGTGCGCAGGCAGCCTGTGGTGTCCCGTGAGGTGAGGATGTGGTCTGCTGAGAGCGAGGAGGCTCTGAGGGACTGCTTCAGCACCACTGTCTGGACTGAGCTTTATGACCCACATGGGGAGGACATCAACACCATCACAGAGTGCATCACGGACTACATCAACTTCTGTTTTGAGAACATTGTTCCCTCCCGGACGGTGCGGTGTTTTCCAAACAACAAGCCATGGATTAACCGTGAACTGAAGGCTCTGCTGAAGGAGAAGAAGAGAGCCTTCAGGTCAGGGAACAAGGAGGAGCTGAGGACTGTGCAGAAGGAGCTGAGGAGGAAGATCAGGCAGGCTGAGGCCGGCTACAAGAGGAGGATGGAGGAGCAGCTGCAGCAAAAGAACATTCAGGGAGTGTGGAGGAGCCTGAAAACCATCTTGGGCTTCAAAATCCCCCCTGCCCAGACAGAGGGGGATCTACAGTGGGTGAATGATTTAAATGCTCACTTCTTGAGGTTTGATCGGTCACCCGCCCCTCCCCCTGCACAGCTGCATGCTCCCTCTTCCACAGCTGGACAATGCCCTGCATCTGTTCCTCTTCGCTTATCTGCCCCGGACCATCAGCTCCCCACTTCGCCTGGACTCACCCATCCCCCCAGCACACGGTCCCCCTGCCAACCACTGACTGTCACAGCAGCACAGGTGAGGAGTGAGCTGAAGAGGATTAAAGTGAGGAAGGCAGCAGGACCTGATGGCATCAGCCCCAGGCTCCTTAAGTCCTGCGCAGATGAACTGTGTGGAGTTATGGAGCATGTCTTCAACATGAGCCTGAAGCTGAGGGTGGTACCACAGGTCTGGAAGACCTCCTTTCTGGTACCTGTGCCTAAGACACCGCGCCCCAAAGACCTCAACAGCTTCAGGCCAGTGGCTCTCACGTCCCACCTGATGAAGACACTGGAGCGGCTAGTCCTGGACCACCTCCGCTCCACCGTGAGCTCAGCCATGGACCCGCTGCAGTTTGCATATCGGTCTGGCATCGGAGTGGAGGACGCCGTCATCTCTGTGCTGCACCGCTCTCTCTCTCACCTGGAAAAGCCTGGCAGCTCTGTGAGGATTCTGTTCTTCGATCTTTCCAGCGCCTTCAACACCATCCAGCCGCTGCTCCTGAGGGACAAGCTGGAGACGGCTGGTGTGGAGTATGACCTGGCAGAGTGGATCCTGGACTACCTCACAGACCGACCCCAGTTTGTGAGAGCCCGGAACTGTGTGTCTGACACTCAGACCTGCAGTGTGGGGGCGCCCCAGGGCACTGTCCTCGCGCCCTTTCTCTTCACCCTTTACACTGCAGACTTCAGACATGACACGGACAGCTGTGTCCTGCAGAAGTTCTCTGACGACTCTGCCATCATCGGACTCATCACGGACGACGATGACGCGGAGTACAGAGGACTGGCGCAGGACTTTGTGGACTGGTGTCAGCGGAACCACCTCCTCATCACGCGGGGAAGACCAAGGAGATGGTGGTGGATTTCCGCAGACGCCACCCCACTGCCCCCTCACCAGTGAACATCCAGGGACGGGACATTGAGAGAGTGGACTCATACAAGTACCTGGGTGTTCATCTGAACCACAAACTGGACTGGACTCATAACACAGACGCACTGTACAGGAAGAGCCAGAGTCGGCTCTACCTCCTGAGGAGACTCAGGTCTTTTGGAGTGACAGGGCCCCTCCTGAAGACCTTCTACGACCCTGTGGTGGCATCAGCCCTCCTGTGTGGCCTGCTGGAGCAGCAGCATCACAGAGAGGGAGAGGAGGAAGCTGGACAGAGTCATCAAGAAGTCCAGCTCCGTCCTGGGCTGTGCTCTGGACTCGGTGCAGGAGGTGGGGGACAGGAGGGTCCTGGCTAGATTCACATCTATGCTGGACCATGAGTGTCGCCCCCTGCAGGACACTCTCTCCGCTCTGGAGAGCAGCTTCAGTGAGAGACTGATTCACCCTCGATGTGTGAAGGAAAGGTTCCGTAGGTCTTTCCTTCCTGCTGCTGTCAGACTTTATAACAAAAACTGTTAGTACTGAACACTCGCAATACTGACCTAACCATGTGCAATTCTGTCATATGTGCAATTGCTGTTGGAATTCATGTGCAATTCATGTGCAATTACTATGAAATTCATGTGCAATCTATGTGCTGTCGTGACACATATTCATGTGCAATTACTGTCGTGATCACATGCAATGGTATTTATGTATTTATTTATTCATTTGTCTATGGGAGTTTTTATTTATTTATAGGAGATCTTCTACTGAAAGTGTTTTTCAGACTTCCTATAAGTGATCTGTTCTGTTCTTCTGTATCTACCTCTGTATCTACCTGCGTTGCACCAATGAAATTTCCCCATGTGGGACAATAAAGGAATATCTTATCTTATCTTATCTTAATTGTACTGTACTTATATATTTTTTAAACGTAATATGAAAAAACAAATGTATGTACAAGCAAGAGCATTTCTTCTCTTTCTCTTGCAAATGATGCCACTCCACTCAGTACAGTAGCCATTAAAGAATGTGTAGAGTATTTGAAATGTAATATTTTGCCCCTCTTGCATAAAGCACAATCCACACTGCTGTTGTGATGAGCTTCTGTGAGTGTGTAGTGTGCTTATCCTTCCTCACATGCTCCTTTTGTCCGTTTCTACAGCTCCTGGATGCTCAGCACACAGGTGCAACTCTGCAGGGCTGTGGGCCTCCTCTGCACAAGACCCCGAAACGTTAAAAGGCCACGCACATGCAAGGATTACTCGCCCCGTCCATTCCTCACACTGACATAATCCCCGTGTTTTATTTGTCCCCTTGTAATTCTTTTTATATCTTGGTCTTATGTTTCTTGGCGTCGGTTCAATCCCTGCCCCGGGACACAGGCTCTCCAGCCCGTATGTGTGCCTTGCTCCAGTTAACGCGTATTAGTTCCTTTGTAAGTGTGACTAAACCGGCACGTCTCAGCTGGGAGATGTTGCCGGCTTTGACTGACAAGCCATGTCTGGATCCTGTACTCCGAGTCTCACGCAGCCTTGTCAAACACAGGCCCTGTCAAAGCATCGCTCACTCTGCTGTCGAGAGACGGAGGGAAGTGTGGAGAGAGGTGCCGCCGCTCTGACCACCTGTCTCCCGACTTACCTCCAACGTGAACGAGAACACTGTGTTTGCATTGTTTTCGCATCAGTTATTCATGAACTGCTCGCTCCAAGGGCTAAAGAGGAACTAAAGCAGGTCTAGGACAACATCAAAAGTTGACAATTTGGGAGTAAAACAGATCTAAAAAGAAGACTAGGATAGAAACATATGTCTTCACAATTAAGTCTGTACATGAAGTTGGATAGAAATGTATTGTTTAATTTAAGTCTTATCTTTATTGTGTTATTCAAATGTTTAACTATGTGTAAATTGTATGTTATACCCAACATAATCCAGGGCCAAACCAGGATTTGTCCAGAAAACGGAACTAACAAAACAAGATTAAAATAGGACTTGACTTGGAGTAATAAAGAAAATATTGTGTCATTACTAGAGGACAAAAGCAAAAAAAAACACATTGTGGTTCAAATAAATGAACAAATCAAAGAAATCCTTGGCATTTAAATCAAACGTAATCTCTTTTTTCGTGGACGCTGAAGCTGAAACAATAAAGAATCAAACACATTTCTTCTCCTCCTCAGAGTCTGCATACTGTTCCAGGCATGTTCCTCCATTTTCCCTGCACCAAAAGTCATAAAGGAAAGTAAAACATATTTTATTGTCACATTGTTGCCAAGAATGCGTTCCAGAGTGGGGGGAAAAAAGTTGACTTGTGCGTGTTCCCCGATCAGATCAGTCACTAAAATTACACAGAGAAAGTGTTCCCAATAACAGCTTTATATTAGGTCTTCAGTGCGGCGCTGATGTATGTTGTCGCCGCACAAAATCAGTTAAGTCGGTGCCGTGTGATGCCAACAGTCTTAAATATTGTTTTCACAACTGTGCAAGCTAATTACCTTTAATTTTTCATCTGTGCTCCAAGGGTTGTAAGAGAGTGTGATTAGTGATTCATTACTTCTCATTACCTGGCCCGTCAAACTGTTTCCTTTACTTATTCAAGCTGATTAGCAGTACAGGACCCGCCTCTCGATGAGACTGAAAGAGACCTAAGCGATGCTCTGCGGATTAGAGACTGTTATGGTTATGATGATGCAAAATGACCTCTTTGGGGAGACAAAAAAGGTGAATGGCAAAAGAGCAAGTGTTAGAACAAGAAATATATACAATGCAAAATTCATCACATTTGATTTCTTATAATGTTGCGGCCTTATTTCTTTCCTATTTATTAAAGAACATACAAGTATAGTGAGTAATAAGTCATTTGGTTTTGTAAGATCTTGAGAATACTTTTGGCAGTGAGGCGTGTTTACCTCACAATTGTATGTGGTCATTATCATTGTCACAGGGAACTAGGACTGCAAATGACAATAATTTTGCTAATTGATTAAACAAGTAATTATTCTTTTGAGTAATCAGTTAGATGGTTGGATTGCAAAATGTAAATATTCGATTCTTCAATTTGACTGAGACACGGTGAGGACGTCCTGATGGGTCTTTACAAACAAAACACCAAATTTACACATTTCCTGTGTCATGTAATGTCATGTAGCTCTATCTGAGTCACCAAACCTATTTTCTCAGATCGTGGTATGTTTTAACGATCAATGGTCAATAATCTATAATCGAGTACTTGTGATTGATCGATTAACTAAAGTATCCATCACACGTTTTTCTGATCTCAGTGTTTGTGATCATATTGTAAACAGAATCTTTTCTAAATGTTCCTGTAGTGTGCGTTGTTGAGGCTGAGGTGTTCCATGGAGGACCACAATAACATGAACCTGTGGGAGAAGCATTTGAGAGCTGATGGAAGGGAAATTAAAAAGCACAACTACAGGTACGTTTTTGATGAGGGAACAACTTTAAAACATGATCAAAAAAAGAGTATCACCTGAGTATAATGTAAATATAGAACCTGTTTTTGTTGTCCATCTAGCAGTGCAAGTGTATTTACCATAGCAGTACCACTTTATAACAACTACACCTTAATAAACCTTTAAAAAATAGTTCATTAAGAATTATTAAGCTTGGTAACTTTTTCCTTATGGGTTTAGGAGTTAGGGTTAAATTGTAGAAAACAATAAGTGTTTTGAGATGTTTTGACCCTCCCCGCTCCAGCTGATCTAGTATGAGAACTCAGATTTTGAACCTACTCTGGGCTGCATAAATAAGCCCTGCCCACCGGGCGGGACCTCCTGATAATGGCCTGTCTTGTTAATCCGTTTATCTGAATTCTCAACCTAGGTCTGCAGATTGAGAATGACTTTTGGATGAAAGTTGAAACTGCTTGTGTCTTCAAAAACAGTGTCCAGATGACTACACTTGTACAATGGAACACTCCAGATCAACTGAGTTGTTGTTAAGATATAAAGTAAGATGTTACTAAACCTGAATAATTCTTTATAAACTATGTGATTAGTATGAATAAAGTCTTCATGCTTTAAATGCTTTCAGTGATCATGCTTTAAATAAGTAGTTATTATTGAGTGTTACCATTATTCGCATGAAGGTTTTGATCACATGTTCTTTCCAGTGCAGTACTCGGCATGAGCAGAGACAGTAGAAGTGACTTTCGTTCGCCGAGTCTGAAAGATGACACGTGTTTTCTCCAGACGAGGGTTATTTATAGGTGTCAGTGAATGAGCATTGATTTACTGCAGGTAAACAGGAAGTCACTTGCACCAAAGGTGAGTCAAAGCCTTGATGAACAAAAGGAAGAATGTGACAGCTCTAATTCTTTTATCTGTCGGGGCAGTCGGCCGTGACACTGCGTTTTCAGGTTCAAAAATGGAGTCGTGTTGTAAATTAAAGAACCGGGACGTGCAAAGGAGACACGTGCACGCACAGAATGACATTGGTTGGTACGATGATGACTAAAACATTCATCACCATTAGAAGTAATTAACAAACTTCCCTTGCATTAATTAAAGGGCGCCACTTTAAAAGGAAGTGCGCTTAATTAGGAGCTTTGACAAGATAAGGCCGTAGGGATGATCCATATCCAGAGGGCTGTTCAAGGGCTACGAGTGACAGAATTACGGGCACAAAGACGGAAACCATTTTTGGAGCTTTTTCCTCTCATCCAAGCACAAACCCAATGCCCTTGGTCAACCCCGACTCTGGAAGACTATTGACAGGTATGACAGGTGTCCGATTAGGCAGTCAGCTGGAGGGGCAGGCCTTGTCACCTGTCAGGTAGAGATATGAAGGCTGAGCGAGCAGAGCGGGGCACAGAGACACATCCACAAAGTTGGAAGAAGAAGAAGAAGAAGAAGAAGAAGAAGAAGAAGAAGAAGAAGAAGAAGAAGAAGAAGAAGAAGAAGAAGAAGAAGAAGAAGAAGAAGAAGAAGAAGAAGAAGAAGAAGAAGAAGAAGAAGAAGAAGAAGAAGAAGAAGAAGAAGAAGAAGAAGAAGAAGAAGAAGAAGAAGAAGAAGAAGAAGAAGAAGAAGAAGAAGAAGAAGAAGAAGAAGAAGAAGAAGAAGAAGAAGAAGAAGAAGAAGAAGAAGAAGAAGAAGTAAAACTGCTGAGGAAAAGGTTTGGTGACAGTGGTGTTTAGTGCTGACAGGGTACACGCAAATACAAGCTGTGATAAAAACAGCGTGCGTATCAGGCCACGAGTCACCTGCGCACGCCACTGTTTGGAAAGCACTCCATTTTTAAAAAAGCACTGGCTCAGAGAATGACAAATGTGTGCCCAAAGAATCTGTGATTGGATCTGGGATTAAGGGGCTGCGACGTCTCTGAGGAGAAAGACGGACAAACAGACAGAGAGGACAGTAGATGGACGTCAGGCTGCTCGGGTGAAAACAGAGAGGCAAAGTGGGTGGGCTTTGACAGACACATCTCACACAGGCTGACAGCTCTGTCAATAGCCTCAGGACGAGGGGCTGATTGACAGCTAGCAGGTGGCGCATGAATGGAGTTGTCAGGCGGACTGTCAGTCAAAGTCACATCAGAGTGGTACAGAGCTCACAGCTGCCCAAGGTGATCCGCGGGTGCACAGCCAAGCTTTTGGCACGGCACTCCTGCTGCTGGATCACGCCTTCAGTCCACATTTTAATTTATGCATTTTTGTGATGTGACCAGACTGAAGATTTAATGCATATTGTTTGACATTGTCCATCTGGATGATACTATTGCTGTTAATGTTACAGTTTTATACACACAGTTTTATTTGGAATAGTCCAAACACAACATCCACCATGAACTGGTTTGGAATTCATTTCTGTCCAGGTTTAGTTCTGGTTAGTCCTGTCCCTGTCCAGGTTTAGTTCTGGTTAGTCCTGTCCCTGTCCAGGTTTAGTTCTGGTTAGTCCTGTCCCTGTCCAGGTTTAGTTCTGGTTAGCCCTGTCCTTGTCCAGGTTTAGTTTTGGTTAGTCCTATCCCTGTCCAGGTTTAGTTCTGGTTAGCCCTGTCCCTGTCCAGGTTTAGTTCTGGTTAGTCCTGTCCCTGTCCAGGTTTAGTTCTGGTTAAGCCCTGTCCCTGTCCAGGTTTAGTTCTGGTTAGCCCTGTCCCTGTCCAGGTTTAGTTTTGGTTAGTCCTGTCCCTGTCCAGGTTTAGTTCTGGTTAGTCCTGTCCCTGTCCAGGTTTAGTTCTGGTTAGCCCTGTCCCTGTCCAGGTTTAGTTCTGGTTAGTCCTGTCCCTGTCCAGGTTTAGTTCTGGTTAGCCCTGTCCTTGTCCAGGTTTAGTTTTGGTTAGTCCTGTCCTTGTCCAGGTTTAGTTCTGGTTAAGCCCTGTCCCTGTCCAGGTTTAGTTCTGGTTAGCCCTGTCCCTGTCCAGGTTTAGTTTTGGTTAGTCCTGTCCCTGTCCAGGTTTAGTTCTGGTTAGTCCTGTCCCTGTCCAGGTTTAGTTCTGGTTAGCCCTGTCCCTGTCCAGGTTTAGTTCTGGTTAGTCCTGTCCCTGTCCATGTTTAGTTCTGGTTAGTCCTGTCCCAGTCCAGGTTTAGTTTTGGTTAGTCCTGTCCCTGTCCAGGTTTAGTTCTGGTTAGTCCTGTCCCTGTCCAGGTTTAGTTCTGGTTAGTCCTGTCCCTGTCCAGGTTTAGTTCTGGTTAGTCCTGTCCCTGTCCAGGTTTAGTTTTGGTTAGTCCTGTCCCTGTCCAGGTTTAGTTCTGGTTAGTCCTGTCCCTGTCCAGGTTTAGTTTTGGTTAGTCCTGTCCCTGTCCAGGTTTAGTTCTGGGTTTAGTCTGTATGGTGTAGTCCTAGTTAAGTCCTAATTTTAATGTGTGAATGCACCCTCAATGTTGATTATTTATAAAAATGTAAGTTTTGGCTACTTTAATTGACTGTTTTCACTATTTAGTGATTATTTAAGTTTGCCTATTTTGTTTAAGTTTATACTTATATTTCTTGGTTGAATTTGGGCAGCAGATGTGACATAATGCAGGTAAATCCCTAACTGCCACCTAGCAAACATATAATAAACAAGGGTCAAAGCTCACCTATTTTACACAATAGGTATTAATACCTAATGGTACCTATTGTGTAAAATAGGTTAGCTTTGACCCTTGTTTATTATATGTTTGTTAGGTGGCAGCTACCAACACCTTTATTTTCGTCAACGACTGTTTAAACTGTTGCACTTGAAATGCACATTTTAAACTTTTTTACAACAACTTTTCTGCACAAACTTCAAATTGACTGATGCAAAACTATGATGAATCTTTCTTTATTACAGGGGCTATCTCGTCAAACAAAGTCATATGTGGAAAAACATGAATACCTCCAGTAAGACACCTTAATTATATCCTTTGTCCTTCCGTTTGCATATTCATTCTGTATAAAGGTGCAGCACATTGTCTAGAATAAATTGCAGATGGTATATAATTAGTAATGGCTTGTTAAATGTTAAAATGGAGTTGCTGTAAAACAATATATGACCTGATATCGCCCTGAAAATGAAAAACAAAAAATGTTGGCATAGCTGTATATCATAGGAGGAAAAGTGCAAACAAGCTGAATCTCTGTAAACAAAAAACAAAAAAAATGGCTTCAACATGACACTGCAGGAGAGCTTAGTCTGGTACAATGGCAGGTGTTGTGCTCCAGGTGTACATGACTTATTATTATACACTCGCGCCGACTTTGCCATCATCCTTGACCCAATACTCTCAAAATCTTTATGAGTGCAAATGATTTTTGCTATAGTTTTATTGACTTCAAAGCCGAGCATTTCAATCAAATAACTTCTAAAATGCGGCTTTCCCTGGCAGTGCTTCAAAACATGTTCCGGAAACTTTAAATGTAAAAAAATGGATTGTAAATTCTCGATCCCTGGGTTACATGGCAGCAGCATGTTGATTGGTGCGATTTTACCCTGCTGGACATATCCGGTACGTGCACACATGGCTGGTTTCACTCAATAAAGCAGTCGAAAGGGGGATTTGAATGTACTATCAATGCATCTCTGCAGATTTTTTTTTTTCTCCTTCCATTTCCTTGGTTCCCCTTAATTGAGCATTGTTCCAGTATGAGGGCATGAAGCATAGGAGTTAATGGGCAATAATTATATGTGAGAGAGGCTTTCTCCCTGGAGTGGAATCCAGAACAAATGGAAGCTCCGATGTGCAACATTCTACTTCATTACATCTGCCGCGATTAAAGCCCCAACATCTGGCACCATATCCTGACAGATAGACAAGCCTTGTGGACTGGAAGGGAAATGGAGAGATATTTACAAAAATCTAACACGAGGTATTTACTGGATGAAAGAACAAGTGCTTCAGGCGGACTGGCTACATTTCCCCATCAGACTTTGCACAGCGTCGAAGTGATAGACGCACGTAAACACAAGTAAATCGTCCGGACGCTTTTGACAAAATGAACAACGCCGAATACCCTCACTGAACAATCACATCACAATGGACTTTATTGATATAGGCAGCTTTTTTTTGCAACAGATAAATACATACTTCGGCTTTTCAAGTAGACACTGGAATGTACATCGATGCATTTTCAACAGTCGGTCCTAATTCTTCAAGAGTTCAAGCTAAAAACAAGAACGGTTTCAAGTGTGTGTGTGTGTGTGTGTGTGTGTGTGCGCGCGTGCATGTGTGTGTGTGCGTGTGCGCCGTTGCCATGACAGCATCAAGTCCCGCAGAGTGATGTCATGCCGGCGTGGTCCCGCCCCACTGGCACTCGGTCGTCCCCGGCGATGCCTTGCGGTGGGGCCGGTTTGGAGGGCCTGTGCTGGGGCGTGTGGGAGCGGCGGAGGCGGCGGTCGGGGTACAGACTGTTGTCGAAGGGCTTGCGGTGCACACACAAAACGTGCGTCTTCAAGTTGCCCTTCTGGGACGCGCTGTAGGGGCAGTAGCGGCACTGGAACGGTTTGCGAGCTGGAGAGGAAGACGAAAAGAAATGTTTAGTTATAATATTTGTCAGTGAAGGTTGTCTTGAAAAGTCATTACGTAAGAAAAAAACACACTGGATGATTTTGGAAATGATGGAATAGTATTTGAAGTTTACTCTCCACAGGTGAGTTATTATTCAGTAATAGATGGTTGTTTTCAGAACTCCTGTCAAATTAAGGCCTGTAACCTAATGTTATTTATGTAATAAAAAAAACCTATTTGGCACCATTACAGTTATATTGTAAAAGCTTCTTCTTAGGGTGAATCTAATTAAAGACCATTTTATTCTCTGCAAAGTAGGAAGTGCATTATTAGCATTCGAGTTATTGTTAGCTTTACCGTTATATAAACTCTGGCCACTGAAAGATGTGAAAAGCTTTTATAAAGTCATCACGCTGGATAATTATGCTTTGAATCCATTAGAAAATTGAGCAATACATTTTGACCACTACAAACAGTTTAAAAAAAATAAATAAATGTTTTTCACATTTTTAACATTTTTACCAGTAAAAAGCCGGTACAGCACCTTTAAGTACTTCAGAACAAATATACAAATGCTTACAACACACCAGCTATTGTAGATAACTGAAGGACAGTGAATACAACTGTGCAACAGGTCTCGATGCTTTAGCAGTGCCAGTGAGATGCAGGGCAAACTGTTAACACAATGCTTTTATCAAATGGTTTAAATATTGAGGTAGAGTTTTGGGTGTTTAGCTGTGTATCGTCTAGACTAAAGAACGCAATGAACTACAAAAAGCACAATAATGGAGGCAATAAGATAGAGAGAGAACAAATTGTTCACAAAATAGGTTTATGACAATCCTCTGAGTTTGATCAAAATGTCCTTTGCATAGCACACTTTAACTCTATAGCCTTATAACTTACAGAAATGAAACTAAACTGAAGAACAGGAAAAAAAGAACATGACAGATGTAAACTATAATAATAATAACGTGCTCTTTGTCACAGCTTATCTTACCAAACCACAATGACTCATATGATCAGGACTTTTTCATAAAGAGCCATTCATTGTCAGCCATTTCCTGGTCTCACACACACGCACGCACGCACACGCACGCACACACACACACACACACACACACGCGCGCACACACACACACACACACACACACACAGCTCGTGGACAAATAAATACACACAGCAGTGTTGAGCTGAGGAATGACAGATGTCTGCAGCTGGAAGGCCAGGCGTGCCAAAACTTCCTGCCTGGCTGTCCCCCTTCAGTGCCTGCTCCACAAGTCAACCACAAATAAGGCCCAGCACAGCGTGTATACCTTTAACTAGCAAATAATAAAGCATATAATAGCTTCCATGTTTTACTTCAGTAAAGTCTGCGTGGCATCACAAACCCCAGGGTGTTGTTGCTGTCGTACAATGCTGCTTCGTATTCATGTTTCAAGAGTTATTGTACAAGACGTTATTTACACGGCAAAACAAATATCAATTATTCGGACTCTTAATGTCCATTAGATTCCATTTGACTAGTTAAGAAATGAAATATTTGCCAAAGGGTCAAGTCATATTCCACTTAAAATATAAATAATATATTAATATAAAGACATTTTATCCATGTGAAATGAGAAAAGAAGCTTGTCCAGATCGAGTCAAACACACTCAAATAGTACACAAAGCAAGGTAGAATTATTGATTCATACTTTATAATATTCTTACTTTCAAGATTGTTGTAGCCCCAAAGGTAAGGCCAGTACAAACTGAAAGGCTGCATCAGTTGAGAGCTTTAGTCTTTGCATAAATGCTTTAAAACCATAATGCAATGTAAGTTTGAGAGGCAATCCTTTGACAGAAAGTCCTACATTTCACACCTGGAATGTTTCACAGTGTGGCATTAAACATGTCTATCCACATGGAGACAAGCAGCTAGTTACTATTTAAGTCTGTGAAGAGGCGAGCCTGCTCACAGTAACATTATGGAGTAAAGTGTCATTGTAGGCTGACACCAGAATATAAAAACATTAAAAAAAACGTTGTTAGTTTCTGAGAGAGGACATTTGGACACTGTCTCTGTCATTTTTCCTTATTACATCAACCAGAGAGCGAGCAAAATGAGATGTGTTGCTTCAAACTAGCAAACAGTGACGAAAACTGCAAATAGCTTCCATAACAACATCTGACCTCAATAAGAAATCTGCGCGACGCCAAAAGCCCAAAAGTGTTGCTGACATCAAAAGAAAAGGCTCCGGATGACTCATTAACAATATACCCACAACATAATGCTATTTTTACCATGCTACGGCGACTTTCTCTTTCCCCTCGCTCCAACACTTCAGCATGTGTCGCAGTGATTCACAGTTACAGTAAACTATTACGCGCTGAAGTCATTCGACATCACTTCCCAAAAACCAAGTCTGTCTAAGCCGTTTGACCCCGCCCCCTCATCGTCTCTCCATCATCGGTCTCATCACCAGCTCGGCCCGGGACAGCTGCACCCCTCGTCGCCCCTCCCAGCTTCACAGATACAAAAAAAAGAGAAAAAAGGTGTTTCGGAGAGTTAAAAATGTGGGGAAATTCACAGAAGGCGCACGCAATAAAAAAGGTAATGCTCCATCTGTTGGTTTTGGAGTAACCTGATGGCCGTAAAGGACAGGTTTTGGCACATCAGCTCAGAGCAACGGGGTTGGGAGAGACAGTTTTCGGAGGGAGGGGGCCAACCGGAGTGAAGAAACAATGATATAAAGAAAGCTTTGTCACGGTCCAGGTACAGGGCTGCACTTCCTCAAGCCAAAAAACCCAACGCGAATGGAAAAACAGGAAGTGGTGAGTGACAGTAGAAATAACAGGTCTGATTCATGGCACTTCTGACAAACTGTAACACAACTTAACACAGTTGCCATTGTGAAATTGACAGACTAAATTCCAGTCAGAGTTATAAATCTCAAAGGGCAATATCATAGCTGTCTTGACCCCCATAAATTTCTTCCTGTTCTCATATAGTGCTGTGTTTTTGCCCATTCCTGTGTAACTGGAAACTCAATGTCAAAATGCACAAGGGGATGACGTACATGTGCACATAGACAAACCAATAATGACTTAGAGTGAAGTTAGGTTTAATGGTCATTTTGGTTATGTCTATGCTGTGGGCCAGTACTTATAATAATACTGGTAACTACACCTTAATTAGCCTTAATGAAGCATGAACAAAGAGTCACAATGAACAAATAGTTTGAGTAACTAATTCAATACGGGTTGGGGTTTTAAATAAGTAGTTACAAAGAGTGAAACATTCTTAATAAACTATTATGAATGTGTTTATGCTTTGTTAAGACTTACTTACACTTATACAACTGTAGTTACTATTAAGAAAGAAAACAGATTCAGGGCTTGAACTCATGACACTGCGGTTGGTCTGTATGTGTGCTGTGCCTTAACCACTCCACCACCGGGCAGCACCATGTGAGGTCTTTCTGTGAGGAGTTTCTCCCTTCAAACTATAAAACCTGCAAAACAGGCTGATCCTCCTGCACTTATGACCACAATCCTGACTCAAGAGCAGGAAATGGGTCCCAGGGGTCAGAGTTCTAAGTCTACAGTAAAATACAAACAGAAATGTGCTGTTTTGACTGAACAATCCTTTAATATAACCTATTCATATTTTAAATCTGTATGTCACACATGACTGTGGCTCCCAAAAGAGGTAAACTAAGCTCATCTAAGCTTGTCTAAGATTAGTCTCTTCATATACAATAATCTGATAAGTGCCATAAGAAAAAAAGTTTAATCGAAACAATTTTCTTTGTCTATTCTAGTGCAATATCATTCCATCCTTTCTTGATCAAATACCATCAACTATTGTTATGAATCATATGTGAAAGAGTTCAAAAGAGAATGGCTTTTTCAAAATACAAGATAAAAATTTCACTTTTTTGCTCATTTGACTTGATATGAATTTGCTTATATTGCCAATTCACATTTTAAGTTACATTCAATTGCCTTTGTATGTCACACATACGACAGTGGCTCCAAAAAAAGGTAAACCAAGCTCATTTTAGTTGCATGCGTAAAACCTTTATATTTATACACAATACGATGATTGAAAACTACATTTGGTTGATTAATTGTATACTTTTCTTGAGTACTGAAGTATACTTGACCAGATGCATAGTCTGTTTTAAGAAACACCCAAAGGTCTGAGTCTCGACCACGTTTAGCTTGTTGTCTGCCTCGTCTCCTCTGCCTTCCCGTCCTCCTGATACTGCTGCTCACTCTTCCCTCCCACCAGAGGAGAGGGGAGGTCCAAACCAGGGCAACCTCTAAATAAGTTCCATTAATCACAGGCCAAAGTCTAATGTAACTAATATTTTACAATTAGAGGAGACAGCAGCGGGCTCTGGTCCATCCATCTCTTCACCACAGAACACCGCTGCTCTGGCCGCGGCTTCAAAAGCACCACAACACATGCTGCACACTGGCCTGAGCGCCGTGATGGGCTGTAGGAAATGAACTGCCACAAACATAGTAACTGATTATTCTTGTTGGTTGCACCGACTTTCTGAAGGATCATGTGTGTGTGAAATATGAGCAAGTAGGACGATCATAGGGCTGAGAGAATTATATGACAATCAGACAAGCCGACAGGCCGTAAAGAACGCAGCAACAGTGAGCAGAAAGTGTCATAAAGCTTTACTACGCTTTCACTTTTTATGCTCTTGGAGAGAAATATCCAAATAAAGCAATTAAAAATAGTAATAGGATTTCCAGATGTTGGTAAACAAGCGCATTCCCAATTTCCTTTTTTAATGACCACTGAGATGATTGAAATGCTTTTGCTTTTTATGGTTAAAAGATATGGTAACGCACAATAGCAACACGTTAAAAACAGCCTTAAAAAGCACGAACAAAGACAAAGATTCATAATGAACATTTTTAATAAGTTTAATAAAAGTAACAACCTAACTCATGATATAAATTAATCTTAACTTGTTAAATACGTCTTTGTTCATGGTTTATTAAGGCTCTTAAAGGTGTTGCAACTATAAAGTGACACCAATTTTCCTACAGTTAATTAAAACAGTTACAGCTGTATAATATTGACCCATTTTATATGCTAAATGAGGACTTCAGTATCCAGTAAGTCTGTTAATCATAGGTTTCAGCTTCTTGTACAGTATATATTTATACATTTACCTGGTAAAACTAACTGACTTGACTTATTTCTCAACAAAAATATCATTTTGGCATTTCGAATACTTTTTCCAATTAAAAAGATGTATCATTTTGTTTCCAATTGGTCCTAATTCCTCATCTTTTCTCATCACTTCTCATCACAGCGTATGAACATCAGAGCATTCCCTTACATGTTAATATTACTCTTTAATAGAAGGAAGTCACTGAGATATTTGTATTCCTGCTCCGACCCTCCCACTCGTGTCCATCCCCATGTGTGACTGTGCACCTGTGTGTTTGTTCCCAGCGAAAGTGCGTTCCGCGGCGACTCGGGGGCAGATAATGGCCCTGATGACAGTAGCCGCTCAGACGGGGGCAACGCGGGCTCCATGGTGACGGATGACCAGGACCCGAGCTCTGATGGCAGCGGGACAGTGAGTGATGAGTGCACATCCGTACACCCCCCCCACACACACACACACACACACACACACACACACCGCCCGTCCCGCCCGCCCACACCGCCCCACCCTTCATTATGTCTGTGGGGAGCGGCGCGGGGCACAAAGGCAGAAAAAGGGGAGGCCGCGCCGCTGCCCCCTCGCTGCCCCTCCAATGACATCTGCTCACGGCTCACTCTTTCACCTCTCACTCGCTCCATCCATCTCCACGTACGGCCATCTCACCCGGTCGACCAAGGCTACGCGGAGGTCACACAATGAGATAATGACTAACCCCCTTTCAACCTTTCAAATCAGCCTCTTTTCTCTCCTCCTCGGTGTGTTTTTTCACTCCTGATCCTTTTCTTTATCGATTTTATCATATTCACTTGTTCTCAGGCGCCTCAAAGGCCTCACATAAAAGAGCTGCTGTTTAGTGAAGTGTTTAACTAGTTCAAGTTAGAATACATTACAAGGCCCTCTGGAATTACTGTTTTTTGTGTTCAATGTTGATTAAATAATAAAACATATTTGCCTTTAAGAAAAAAATCTACTTTAAACATGAATCAAACCTTGAAATTTCCGACAACATGATACTGATTTCAACAGGAAAAAAACAACTTTTGACCATAATTTGATGTACTAGTCCAATAGAATTCCAGGGTATTTTTTTTTTTACCATATTCTAATTCTAATTGTACTGAATACCTGAATTCAATTGTATTTTGTAATGTATTCTGTTACTTGGTCTAATAAGAGAACTGTATTCTGAATACTTGGAGTACTTTCACGTTCAGTTGCATTATATTATACTATGAAAACATGACATATGATTAAAATAGCTTTTTGTTTCTTGTTTCAGCATTTGTACTGCATTTATTTATAAGATAAGAGAACATAGCAAATTAGAGTAGGAAAGGTTGCACACACTCTCAAAATAAGAACTATTTTTAAGTTTGAAGCGTAAATTGTGAGCTAAAATACCACAATGTATTCTTCAGATTTGAGAAAAGTAACCACCAAATGAATGAGTAACTGTACCAGAATACAGTTAGTATTCTGAATACGTGTTTTTGGTACATGCATTAATTTACTTCCCAACACTGATTATAAGTTGTATTTGAAAGGTAATCTTTGAATACAAAAACCCTGTGTTCATACTTCTGAAAAGTTCAAGACGATTCATATCAATATCTTCTCAAATGAGTCTAATTTTCTATAAGGCCTAATTTTTTTTTTTTTTTTTTTATTTAGGTATCAACTTTATTTTATTTATTTTCATTTATTTATTCATTATGACCACCCATCTTTTCTCTTTCTCGTTCTGCACAACATGTTTGTCAGTCTCACTGGTTCAAACTTGACAAGATCCATTGCAAGGAACATTTGGCAGTCCCACATGTAGAGATACGATACATCATTTAGTCTACGTTTTGTGGTATTTTTTTATATAAAATAATAACAAATAACAAAAAATACAACTACATTTCGCAAAGCCCTTGAGGTTTGGGCTATTTCAAAAGCCAAAATCGAAGTGCTTCTGTAATGGTTTTCTCCACTGAGTCACACAATTCTCTGAATGCTCATTGATCAATAGCACAGACTTATTATATACAATTCAGTCTTTATATTTAACAATTTCACCAAAGCACCGTAAAAAGCTCCACGTTAGAAGCTGATTGCAGCACAGTGACGTTGGTGCATCCTTGAAATCGATACAAAAACTACTATGTGACAAAATCCCCCACGACGACACTTTGTGCAGAGCGTGGCGTGGTAAACACTGACATCTAGTGGCGAGTCTGCAGCGGTGCATGTTCAGCCAGCCGCACAAAGGGGATGGGGGTGGTGGGGGTGAACTCAGGGAGAATAATGAGCATGCAGACAGGTTCAAGCAGGGGTCACCATCTGGCCAATTACCTCTGCTGCCGCATTAGAACCGACCTGGGCTGTCAGCGCAGACACATCACTCCATGTCCAAACTGCCCGCCAATATGTCAGCGTGCCACTCGACGGGCCGTACAGTGTGGAGGGGGTGGGAGGAGGGGGAGAGAGGCGGGGAGGACAGGAGACAGGCTCGTGACACCGCCACCTGGTCAGTGCTGCCGGGACACCTGCCTCGCGACACCGCAGAGGACACTCCACGGGGGCCCCTCAATGTCACCGGGCGTGTCAGTGTCCGTGTGAGTGACAGCTGCTTATTGTGCCCAGACAGCCACTTCCTCATGAAGAGATCAGAAACGAACGATCCAACTGAGGGAAAGTTAAACCACGTCCACATGGGCCCTCAAAATAACTGCGCGGGGGCCTAAAATATTGATGACGTGACACCAAGAAGTCAGAAGGTGCACCTCGAGTTGTTTTGGAACGTCAGGAAAATGGCCAGCAAAAAAAAAAGTTTATAAGGTTATGATGAAGAATAAACCCAAGTTCAAAGACTTGCATGGCCTTTTAAAAGATATTATTTGGCTTTTCTCCTGAAGGAGAATTTACCCTTTGCGTCTCTAGTGCAGGGTCAGGGTCACAAAGCTGCAGGGTCAATCTGTATTGTGCACATTCAACTGTCTTTTACAATAATGCTGGGACATTTCTCAACAGACAAGTTAGTAACTACATAAACATATCGGTTGGACGCAATATCAGGCCGATATTTGAACATTTTAGCGTATCGGCTATCAATTTTAATCTTAATAACCTGATATTTTGTTGAAGAAGGCACTACACTGCTCTCTTAAAAGTTTGAGGTGAAACAGGGCTGTGGGTGATCGGGTTTGTAGTACATTTAAACGATCCTTTGAGGAAAATGATCAAAATCAGCCTTACATCAGCTCAAAAATATTGGCAGTTTATCGGCCATCGGTTTCTCTGGATTCAAAACAATCTGTTGATCACTAGTAACAACGGAATAATATGAAAGAAAAAGTGAAAAAAATTCCCATCTTTTTAGAATAAAACATTATGCTTCTGATTGAGAATTTTAAGAATCTTTGTCAGTTTCTCTTATATTAGAAAAATGCCCCTCATGCCCCAATTCTGTAATTAAAAGGCACATGTGAAGCACTAGGACTTTAACCGTGTTTAAAGTGCAATATGCACCTCAATGCACTGAATTAAAATAATTCTACGGATTATAATCTTCTACAAAATATAGAATCTGTGTTCTACCTCTGGATCAGTGGTTCCTAGCCTTTTGTCCTCCCTGCTTGTTCCGGAGACAAGTCGAAGCCCAAAACCTTGCCCTGCAGAAACGCATAGCATTAATGTGATAATATATAAACATTTACAAATCTAACAGTCTACATTATGTTTTTAGAGTGTGCTCAAGCAGACAAAGCTTTGCAAATCCTTTGTAATTTCCTGTGACTCCATTCAAAAGGGTGAGAGTAAGAGAAACACTGTTTACTGTTTCACTGACTGGTCATTAGGAGTGAAGCCAAGTGTGCTGCTTTAGGGAGAAGCCACTAAGGATGTCACGGTGGGGCATTTTAGAGTTACGATTATTGTGAGAAGTAACATCACTTTTCATTGCACTGTTCACTTTTGTGTGTGTGTGTTTTATTGTTTTATTCTGTGTTTTTGTGAAGCACTTTGTGACTTCTTTCTGAAAGGTGCTATACAAATAATATGTACTTACTTTTTTGCCTTATTTCTGTCCATCTATAAATGTTGTACATACTGAGACCAAGTTTATTTTCATTTTTTTGTAAATTCTTGATTTATGCATGCCTTATTTCACTTGATATACTTTGCTATTATTATCATTTGTTTTTGTATGATCCACCTTTAATGCTGAAGCAAGTTCCTATGTTGAGAATTGTGTTCACTGACATTGGCAATAAACATTTTTCGGATTCTGAGTCTGACAATTCAACAATTATTCAAAATTATTGCCACCATAAAAAAAAGTAAAATTCTTAATGTTTTACTATTATTGATATTGCCACAGCTTAATGAAGGCAGATTTTCTCAATAAAAAGAAATGGCAATTCAAGCAGCAAAATGAAAGAACACTGTACAATTTTTATTTTTTGTGTGTGAAACTTGAATAAAAATGTGTTATTGATTATTAAAAATGTTCACGATAACATTTTTTTCTTTAGCTCTTAAGATTAAATTGTGACCTGAATAATCATGATTATTGACCAAATATTCTTGATTTTCCAAATTTGTTGTGCTAATTGGTTCTATTATCACATAATTCCTTTTTTTTTTTAATCAAATGATGAGTCAATAAATAAATATAAATATACATATAAGTGTTCCCTGCTATACGCTCTGTACAAGACTCATTTATATTCTTGCGTTGTGGACTTTGGGGATTTATACACAGTCATATTCCCACAGATTTGATCACTGGAATCCATAGCACCAACTTTGATCAAAGACGAGTGAACGCAGCCAACTTCCTAAATCATATCTAACACGGCGTTACATGCACTAAAGGCTTAAAAGAAACATGAACAGCCTTTCTTTATGAAGGGGAGGGGGCTGTTTTTCACATATTATAATAACCATCTGTACAATCCAATAGAAGAGTACATGTTGCTGTGAAATCATAAAGAAGGGGAACAGATGTTAATCCCTAATGGAGTTGACAGGCACTTTCCCGTCTTTCTCATGAACATATTGGGTTTCTGAATAAGAGGGGGATCAGAGGGAAGGTGTATCGTGTTGCACTCATAATACATGCATATCAAAGACCCCAGCTGTTGGATTGGCTCTCGGGAGACACAGCATTATTAAATCTGCACTCGGAGAGCACATCACAACGGCACAAAAGCTTAAGCCTCTCGATCGCTGGCCCCAGTTCATTTGTAACTTATCGTACAAGGAGCTCGCGACGTGTCTTAAAAGTGTACGGCTAATCAGCGAGCACACCTGAGTCTTCACCACTCGTGACGGAAAAGACAAACTCCAAAGTGCTATACGTATAAGGGAGGTGTGCAGTTTATAAGTGGCAGTACTCACACACACACTCACACTTGCACTTCACACTTGGGCTGTCTTGTGATGACGGCTGAGACGCTGCCAAAAAACATATTTAAAGCACTTTGAGATCTTCTATAGCATACAGGTCGCATGCCAAATCACAATTTGAATGTAAAGTTAAGTATCGACTCTTTTTCTGACTTTACAGTTGTTGTTTTCCCACATCTACTGCACTTTCTCTGTCTCTCCATCTGTGTGTGTGTGTGTGTGTGTGTGTGTGTGTGTGTGTGTGTGTGTGTGTGTGTGTGTGTGTGTGTGTGTGTGTGTGTGTGTGTGTGTGTGTGTGTGTGTGTGTGTGAATAAGATGAGCTATTGACCATGTGAAAAGAATATGTTGTGTCCACTAGATGGCAACATATGCATTTTACATGAACGTGTGATGCTGGTTGTGTTTGATGTGTACAAAAGCTGATTTCCGGTAAATGGGCAGTACTATGATGACCATCTCTGTTGTGTAATACTCCCTAATATGAAACCCAACACGCAAGAAACTGCAAGATTACATTGTGATTGTGTAGATGTGTATAATTAGAAAATGTTAACAGGGTTTGAGTCAAAATTAGGTTTCATATTGTAGCTTTTAGTGCACTTTTTAAAATATATACTATATGATTAACATAAAATTACACCCAGAGTAAAGAGTCATAATTATGATTGATTTGAACATCAGTAAGGTGCAATTTTGCTTTCTGAGGTTAAGCGTAGTCATGACCAGCAAACTGTTTGTGTTGTTTTTTGATCTGTTCGTGTGTAATGTTGAGATGGACAAAACAACAACATGAAACGAAAATGAAAAAAATGCCCAAACACTATGTCAATACATTTTTCAACATTCTCACAAGATAAAGAGGAAAATGTGTGATTTGCACTTCACCTGTCAGTGTCGATTACCTGATGCAGCATCCTTCGCCCCGCCGCCGTTCGCCATGGTGGTTGATACTGGGGTTAGACTGGCCTGGGACCGCAGGAAGGACAGAAGGCCCACTTGATGCTGCAGGGAAAAGGCCTGTCCCGGGTTCAAACTCTCCAGAGAGACGATCGGAGACTCGCCCATCGCTCTGCCCCACTGTCCCACTGGCTCAAGTTTCTCACTGGCATTCTGAAAGCTGCCCACTTCTTCCATAAAGTTATTTTGCTTCCACTTTGCAGAATCATCATTTTCACTCTCAGATTTCTCCGCTTCGCCGTCGCGGCCGGCCTGATCAGTGGCATCGGTAGCTTTAAGGTCATTGTCAAAGGCGACGTCAAAAGTTTGCAGCCGGCGCGCCAGACTGGAAGTGAGTCCGTCGGGGAGAAAGCCGGGCATCTGCGCCAGGGAATCTGGTCTGACAGACAAATCTAAAGGCTCGTATTGGGACTTCTTGTCGTGAGAGAGAGCAGAAGAATCTGGATCTTTGTTCATCAGAGGCGGGTTGTTGCTGTCCAGCCTGATGAAGTGACTCATGGCCGGGCTGTAGTCGTCCCTGGAGCTGGGTCGCGGTTTGGAGGGACTGGTGTTGGAGAGACTTGGGGTGCTTTGCCAGGGAGAGAAGGGGTATTGGTCCAATTGGAAACCCAGGGAGGCGGCATGTCCCGGGACAAAGTCAGCAGAGGATGGGTGTCTGTAAACGCTCTCACCTAAAACAATACAAAAGGGTTTACATGTAGTAACCGTACTCAAATATACCCATTGAGAGTGATCCCTGTTCTTATATATTGTTTTTAAGATGTGCAACCCTTGAAACATTTTAATGCATTGTGTTTTTTTTGTGTGTGGAAAATTACAAATGACATAAAAATCTGAAATAAATCTGCCACAGGGTTTTAAGATTGTCTTTTAAAGTTTAAATCAAACTTATCTAGAAAACCCGCTTTTACCGAATCAACACTTTTTACAAGGTCTGATGTAGTTTTATTTGTTTGTCATCTGTCCTCTTTTAATCATTTTAGACTTTCTGTGTGTTATTTGCATTTTATAATATTTAAATAACTCTTATCAAGACAGATGGCGATCGAATCCGATAATAAGAACAAAAGACAGCATGTGCATCTGAACCCAAACAAGTTGAATAAACTTGTTTTCCAGTATCTGACGCATTTACTAATAACTGTCTTGTGGTTTTACCATGGCAACATTTATTCCATCTAAGTGACTAAACCTCAAAGAATACTTGAGGCGCAGTTTTTTCTCAGAATTCTCGCATCACCTCTGGTTAGCGTGCAAATGAAAGGAAAATAAGTATGGTTATCTCAGCTGAGGTCAACACTAAAGACAAAAGACTTCTGAAATTGCTCCCAAAGAAAGAGTGTGTGTGCGGTCTATAGTGAACATTTTCTACAGCTCAAAGTATGTACCAACAAGCTTTGTCTAAACATGAAAAATGTTGCAATCCCGCAGCAGGCTGAGTTGAATGATTTAAGTGCTGCCCCGCAGTAAATCAAGCTTGTAATCAGCTTTCAGCTCCAGTGATCCATCATTTTACAGTATGGACGCCACCACCATGTGCAATAAATACACTCAGAGATGTTAACACCAAACCCGATTCTTCCAGAAATAATAAACAGTCAAATAGTAAAACAACTAGAACAAGGGACATGTCGACGCTGAGGAGCTCATTCCATCAGGGGCGTAAGTGGGTTCCCCGTCACACCAAACCAAATCCTACACGTGAGGGCTTCTGATTAACCACACCACGCGCTAAAGCCGAGTTTATTTTTGCTTTACTGTTGAGAAATGGTGCACAGCGAGCATAATTCAAAAAGAACAAAGTGTATTATTGCGGAGACTGACACCGGCTAATTTTTCTCCTTTCAGCTTGTGACTAATAACCATCTGGAAACGAGATTTGATCAGGCTCTCCATAACTTTTAATTGCAGGTAATTTTCACGTCTTCCTCCTGCTGCCGATGCACAGTTTATCAGTCTCACGGCCATCAGTGGAGTGGGCCCCGGGTTAAACAGACCCTCCTTGTGACCGTAGAGTTAGTGATCGTCTTTAGACCCCGGCATCGCACTGCCTTTAAACACACCAGCTGTTTCCCTGCCATTCCAATTACAGTAAAAGTCATCCGACGCCATTACGCCACAAATATTGTTAGTTTATTGCCCAACACTCTCCTGGCATTTGAAGGTCAGGTCATACATTATACTGTGTCTTTTTAGGGGGATGCGTCTGGGATGGCGAGATAAACCCAACCACCATTCATTTAATTCTATGCATATTGATGCCTTATTGTTCTTCTTTAATGGACTAATATCTGAGTTGCAGCAGTGATTCATGCCCGCGCCGCAGAAATATCAATTTCATAAACCTCCAGATCTGACCCGGCGGTAGGTCTCCGAGGTAAATCCAAATCTAATGATCTGTACTTGTTACTTTCACTTTGTTCCGGGCGCTAATAGAAAATGCAGCCATTGTGAGTTTAATGGCTGTAAAATCAAGTCTGTATCGTTTCAATTGTGCCAAAGCATAAAAAACTCTCATGTATTAATTAAATGGAGCTGAACCTGATGGAATTGTACCGTCAAGGTAACAAAAGTAGATTTACGCCCTTGAACTGAAGATAGTCGGCTCTGCTAACTGTATAATTTACAATCCCATGCATTACAAAGAGTCGTATGTGTGTTTTAGTGTGTGTGCGGCGACTTCAGCGTGTGTGCTTAAGAGCGGGAAAACTGACTTCAACAGAGCCACACCCCTGTCTCCAGTAAAAATCAGCTTAATGGACATCTATCAAGCACGCCATACATCTCAATTATTCTGCGGCTTAAATTACGATGACATTAAGCCTCGAATGCACCAAACTTTCATATCTGACCTCATCTTTCAACATCCTCAACCCATTTGCCAGCAGCCTACACACTATTATAGTGGTAAAAAAAACAACACAAACACTCAAGCATCCATTTTATTTTTTCCCCTTCTTGCTTTTTGGATGAGTGCCATCTTTGTGATTGCCTGGTTCATGCTAACTTAATCAGTTTAAGATTTACTTACACCCGGCTGAGGCGCGCATTATGCGAGGGGAGTAATTTTAGAGTTTAAAGATTTATCAAGCCAAACTCCAATTACGGCGTCATTACAAAAGGCGCGGAGGCTCTCTCACCTAACACACAGCGGTCTAATGAAGTGATGTGTGTGTGAGTTATCTGCCCTTACTGGATGTGCATAAAGGGGGAGGAGATGGGAGAGAGGGAAGGAGGGAGGGAGGGAGGAAGGGGGGGGGCAAACGGTAAGTAAGTAAATAAAGAAATAAAAAATAAGAGCTTCAAGTGTGCCCATGTCTGGCAAAAAGCATGCAGCTGTGGCTCGGACAAGTGATTCATTTCATATGGAAATGGGCTTTAAGATTTACAGCCATACATCAGCGTCAATGCAATCACAGCCGCACATACTATATGCTTACACAGGCATTTGGCATTTATATTGTTCATATCAAACTGCATATATACTACCGCAACCATTTCATTCTGCACCTGAAAATGAGACGTGCCGCTGCACTATGGCTGCTGCTTTGGTGTAAGATGAAACAGAGTCACACACAAGACTGGTGAGAGAAACAGGGGCACCAGATGTTCTTTGATGTTTATAATAGCATATATTATTAATATTAATTAGAGCACATAGTCAATGACGCATTTGGGACGTTTCCAAGTCAATTAAGCCAAATGGCATTCAGGAGACGCTGGAACAATATTTCAAGGCAGGTGTTCAGAACTCCCAGGGTAAATCTTTTTATCTGCATGCTAGGAAAACAAGCATTTTGAGCTTAATATGAGCCTCATATCGGCAATAATAATTAAAAAGAGGATTAAAAGACAGAAGTGAGAGGGAGACCGAGGAGCCAACAGGTAATCACTTTCGACAAACCAGCACGGATCACGGACGAGGAGAAGAATTAGTGAAGGCAGATGTGGGGAGATGAGTTTAGTGCTTTTGATCGCAAACACTTCAATCAAATGGGATGTACCTTATGAGGGCCTAAAATTAGATAAAGTTTTTAATCAGAGCATTTTGTGCTTACTCTCGTATACCTCCTATATGGGAAAATGCAAGGCAGGGCTGATTATAATTCATCTTATCAGTGAGTAAAATGAGATAGGAGCAATTAGTTTTAGTTGGTACTTCCCCAACTTCAAACGATCAAAGTATAAGTTTCCATTTTTCTAAGAGTTCTCTGAGCGTTCTGAACTTTCTGACTCAAATGTATCTCTTTGATAGCCAGAAAGATAATGGTATAATCATTTTAAACATATTTTGGATCTGTTTTGGCTGATACATTGGGACAATACATATGTACTCATTTTAGCATATCGACTATCGGCCCTATTGCCAGCAGAGGCCGATATTTAGTTCGGGGGGCACCAGCTGCCTAAAGAATGCATGATTTGAAGTGCAAAGAGGGCACTGCACAAACGGCGACTACACTATTCAGTTTGTATTAGAACAGGTTTGTGGATTAGTTTTAGTAAATTCAAACAAAATATCTATATATAATTTGCGGAAAATAATCAAAATCAGCCGTATAAATAGAGCTTATCGGCCATCAGTTTCTGGGGATAGTAATCGATCGGTATGTATCGGACAAAACAAACAAATCGGTCAATCTCTATGACAATGTTAGAGTTTTTACATCTCGACTTGGACATTCTGACCTGGCACTGCCCTCTGGAACGTCTGGGCATTAACATTCTGCTAATGCTACAGGCTCGTTGCTGCTACTGTAAAAGTGGGGACAACACGCACGCGGGCACGACATCATTACATGCTGTCTGCACATTGACCCAGGGGTTAGGAATATTGAATGGGACTAATTAATAAGTGTCACCGCATCTTCTATTTGGACATGTTTTTATTGGGAGCTGTAATCTTACTGGTCCAATGTAGGTCGGGGCCCGCAGCGCTCACCCTTCATTAGTTAACAGACATTTCACAAGACTTTTAAAATCGGATTAGCTGCAATTACTGTCCAAGGAGTGAAATGAAGTTGTTGCTATTTGTCGGGTGGAAATCATGTATTTGCAAATATCAAACAGCATCTTGCACGGGAATCACAGCCGATGCACGACATTTTGCGATCCATATTGGGCACATCAATAACTTCAAGACCACCATAGGCTTCAATGAATAATGCAGTCTGTAATTCTGGACCAATCAATGTTCCTCAAGCTCCAACATCTGTTACTGGTAATTTTTCCCCGGCATCTCCGCTCCCATGAATTAGACAACGCACACACACATACATACACACACACACACACACACACATCCACCATCTTGCTTTTTGATTCCCCCCCTTCTATCCCGCCAACCCCAAAAAACTTATCCCGGTTATTAAAGCCTGATCAAGTGGTGCGTGTTCTCCATATGTGTGCGGATTTACCTATCTGTCCCGCCGCAGACCTGAGACTTGAGCCAGGGCCAGCGCTCGTGTGATTGTGTTAATTAATCTGTCATTGTGAGCGCGGGGAGCAGCTGCAGAGGTCCGTGGGATATATTGTCAGGGCTAAACAATGCGCCGCTAAGCCCCCCGAGTGAGTCTACCATTACACCCGGACTAAGAACATAGAAGAGAGAGCGGGGAGAGGAAAGGAGCAGGCCGGATCCATCATTGACTAAAGCAATGACGCCTGACCTTTACAATGAATTAGTTTCCATGCTTAATATTGACTGAAATTAGAGGCTGATACTCAATGTGCCATCCTGCCAACTGAGCAAAACCGCCTGCAAGAGCCGGCGATTGTAAAATGTTTGGTGTATGGTGGAAGCGATTAGAGTTAGAGCGAAAAAAGGCCACATGTTTCTGAAGCATAAGCTCAGAAGGACTTGTCCACATATTGTTGATTAGTCAATTAATGCGTCAATGGTGTTTTGGTCGACACAAATTTGTATTAGTAGACTCATTTTGGGAGGATTTTAAAGGATTTGTATTCACAGCAACAGATAGGAGAAGGCGTGAAGTGAGTTATCTTGAGATCTGAAAGAGAATTTTGAAATGAATCTGCCTTTTTAGAAATAAATACACTGTTTCCTGTTTACTTTTGTATGATTATGTCATTTTGTCTAATTCTGTGGCTTTGTCAGTGCCCATTAAGTACAGATACAGGTTAAAATCATGAAGATACTTCATAGTTTTAAGAGCTTTTGACATCTTTTACCACGCTATGCCCCTTTTAGTCAACTAATGAATGCACAAATCATGTCTTTAGTTGACCAAGAATTTCTTTAGGCGACTACAGCGCTAGGAAATATATACGTATGTTGACAATATGGGAACAAAACATGTAACGGGATTAAACCTGATCCATTTATCGCGCCTGAACGGCCATCGTTTAAGAGGATATTGCATCACGTCCCAAAAGAGTGCTCCAGACTTTTCAAAGCTGAGACCAATAGGAGCAAAAAACATCGGGATTAATGTTCTTTTTGTTCTCATCTAGTAGTAGTTTAGGTTCACCGTATAACCAGTTAGCAGGATGCCATTACAAGAAAGGCATTTCACTCAGGGTTCAGAGTCATCCGAATTGCAGGTGGAACAGAAGACTATCAATAAAAATACCAGGTGGTCGATCAAATCATAAAAATCACTGGGTGGTATAGATCAAATCATTAAAAACACCAGATGGCATGCATTAACATCTTGTGCCCCCGTAGGCAAAGGCTGGGGATGTGGCACATACAAAAAAAGGGTACTAATTATCCCTCCCATTCGACATGATGCCATTCGCTTTAAAAAAGGAGAGACAGAGTCCGCGCTGATGACAGTAATATCTGTGGTGACCCAGAGTTTCATGTCCACCTACACTGCAAATGAACAAAGAAGGAGCCAAAGGACAATCTGTTTTGAAACATGAAATAACATAGATTATAGCGGGCGTTACATACTTTAGGTTTTCTTTAGTAATTGTAGCTTGGGATTGCATGCTGATATATAATGTATAATCTTTCTGTTAAATTGATTGCCACACTTTCCTCAACTAAGATAAATGAAAGTGCTGTGAGAAACTAAATGAAGCTCAGTGGGAATTGTTCCGTTTCAATTGTCTTTCAAATTGTCTTAACGCTGCAAACTGATTCATACTATCTATAGTCAAGGTAAATAGGTTTAAAATTAATAATACTACATCTAAAACACTAAAATAACATTGATAACTTGAATAAGCACATCATTTAACACCAGAAACATATTTTTTTCTTGAGAAACGTCTTGCATAATGCTAATTTAAGGTGCACTCTTCACCTTTGTCTGGAATGTTTTACAGTATGGCATTCTGTGGCATCCGTCTCCATGGAAACAAGCAGAGGCCAAGTTACAAGTCCCATCTGAGGAGACGTGACCCCGCTCCCAGTAATAATGCATGCTTTTCAAAGGATTTTTAGTGTATCTTCTGTAATAAAACTGCTCCATATGAATAAATGTCATATTGTTAAAAATCCCAAGCAAAACAATAACATCGCCACGGAGACAAGGAAAGTGCGTATCCTCCACCAGAAAAGACACATCAAGCACCTTTAACTTGAGAAGATATATATTTCCTTTGCAACGTGACTATTTGAAGTTTTGCTCTTCAGTTGTAAGTGTACATTAGAGCCGGACCTAAACACTGGGGTCTTCCTCTGTCACTGGCCCCAAACTGCCCCCCCGATATATGTATATACATCACAGACTTTTAACTCTCGGCTCATAAAGTATTTATCCAGACTGGCTTTTAACACTCTTTAATGTAGTGACACTTTGTTTTATACAGTTTGTTTCATTGTTTGCACTGTTGAATGTATTGTATTGTGGTGTTTATGCTGTTGTATTGCCTTATTTCTACCAGGAAGCAGTTACCTGTAGCTGGTGAGGTGGATTGCGGCGTGTGTTCGAGGCTGTTGCTGGAGTGAGAGTTCCCTGTCTCAGCGATGATCTCTGACGCTTCTTGATGACTGAGATCACCTGTGCTGCTGGGCCTGCTCATCACCTTAGCCTCTGGATCACCATCTTCTCCAGGCAAGTAGGTGGCGCCATGCTGACTTTTGAACATTTTCTGATCCGAGGGCATCCCGGGGTTCATAACCTGCCATCCTGGATAACCACCGCCGCCGCCGCCGCCGCCGCTGCCGCTGCTACTGTTGTTGGCCACGACCTTTTGCAGGTATTCCATGCTCAGTGACGAGTGAAGACGGTTCAAGCTTTCGAGATTGGCCATTGGTGTGCTCGGACACATCATCCTCTGTAGCATCTCTCGAACTTTGATGTCCACTCCGATCATATTGTTGTAATCATTCTGCTCCCGATCAGAAATAAACCTGTCGTGAAGTCGAGACATATACTGGGAATAGAAGTTGCCCCGATGCTCCTGAGATAGCATGCTTAGAGAGTTATGATGTTCGGTCAGATTGCTTTTAGCAGCTAGCTTGTTGAGGTGGACCTTCATGTGGTTCTTGAGAAACCAGGGCTCTTTGAACCGTCGGCCACAGATCTGGCAGCAGTGCTCAAAGGAATCTTTGTGTTTCCTCATGTGGCCTTTAAGAAACCAGGCTTGGCTAAAGGTTTGCCCGCACACCTCACAAGGGAATTCGCCGGCGGATTTAGGCTTGTCACTTGACCCGAATGTAGCTGCTTTGCCCTGTTCTGCCGTTATATGTGCCGTCTCGACATGGCCGATGAGTTCTTCCTCTTGAGAAGCGGCAAACTCACACAAGGTGCATTTGTACGGTTTGTGGAGGATGCGAATGTGGCGATCCAGCTCTTGTTGCTTGCGAAATTTGCCTTTGCAGAAAGAGCAGCGGAATCCAGGTGGTGTTCCTGCCTGCGGCTCATCTTGAGCGGAAGCGATTGGCGATGTGGAGGTATGTGACGCTGTTTCAGACACAAACTGAGGTGTGTTAATCATTGTCTGTGCCAATGGCGAGCCCTGTTGTTGTTGGTTAGCATTCGCATTAGTATTCATCGAAACATGGCTAGTCTTCATCTGGCGGTCCCTCAGTATGGCACGCTCCTCCAGCTCATGCAGCAGCCGGTTTTCCTCCCTTATCCTCCCGCGACCTTTACCCAGAATGCCCTGCTTGTGGGTACGGAGGTGGATCTTGAGGTTGCCCTTCTGCGCTGCCCTGTGGTCGCAGTAGGGACACTTAAAAGGCTTTTCCCCGGTGTGCGTTCTCATGTGGAGGGACAAAATGCTGTTGAATCGGAAGCGCTTACCACACAGCGGGCAAGGGTACTTCCGGTTTTTATGGTTGTCGTCAGGCGGAGAGTTGGCCTGCGATGGGATGGTTTGATTGGTCACCCTCAGGAAATGGGAAAGCTCCACTCTGCCATTCATGCTGCTGAGGAGTCTGGCATCCATGATTTGATTGGCCAGAAGTGCCATCTGGCTTTGAATTGGGTGGGTGGCCGGGGTAATGGAAAAGTGCTTTTAGGGCTGGTGTTACAGAACGGTGGTGGAGGCGTCTGACTGAGATAAACTGGAGGATGGGTGGAGACAGGAGGCGGCACCTTTGGAAGGAAAGAGAAAAAATATGACAAAAATCAATAGGATGCAAACATAATGTGTTTTTTATCTTGTTATGTAAAGGGAAGAACATCATTTAATTTCATAGTTTAAGAGAAAACTACAGAACAATATAGTAAATGGATGAATTGGACATTTATAGGGTGATTTATAGGGGCACAAAGTCATTTTTTATGGGTGAAGTTTGCTACCTGCTTTTCTCCATGCAGATATTGCTTTGCCCAGAAAATTGCAATAAAAGTAGTTAGAAATATAGCCGCAAGCGGCAATGATCGGCCCTCGCCACGCCGCCGCCACGCCGCCGCCACGCCGCCGCCACGCCGCCGCCACACCGCCGCCACACCGCAAGAGGAGGGGCCGCTAACGTGCCCCAATTGTCCTTTTATTACGCCTACTGCTGAATCTGTGACGCTGTCACATCTTCTCCCCTTTGTTTTACCATCAAAAAGCAATTTTATTTTGAATTCTTGGCAAAATGTGCGGCTTTGCCGCACAGACACCGTGACTCTTTGAATGAAAATGTGGATAACTTTTGATGGTCCTGAAGATGAGTCTCACCAAATTTCAGGTTAATAGGGCTGACGCCCTGGGAGGAGTTTGTGAAAGTCTAAAGAGTAAACATGTTCTGGCGATTTCCCCATTGGAATAACATGAAAGGTTTCGGTCATCGTTACGGCAACGCCATAACAATTATGACATGGGTCTCATTGACTTTTTTGATGGGGATGCTAAAATTGAGTTGTGTGTCAAATTTCATATAATTTCGCAAAACTAAACATTTAACCTCCATATAAAATCTGTAGGGGGCGCTGTGGCGCCAAATGAATTTATTTCACTTCAAGTAGGTTTAGGGCAAAGAGTTTAACAACTGATTCTAATTTGACGCAATTCGGACTTTATCCGCGCAAACGGCAGAAATTTTAAATATGGGAGATTTCTGAAATTCTAGCTACAGTTTGCGGCTTCGCCGCTCAGAGACCGTGAGAGGTATCAATGTAATTTGGATAACTTTTGATGTCCCACTCCTCAGTAGCATTTTTACCAAATTTCAGCTTTTTAGGGCTAACGCCCTGGGAGGAGTTCGTAAAAGTACGACGTTTGGAAAAACTCTGAAGTCATGTTTAGCCATTTTTGAAGCAATATGGCCGACATTTGGTTGGGCGGACGGCGTTGCCGTAATAATATTTTTTACTTCTCTTGTCACCATCTACCTCTGCGCCAAATTTCATGATTCTACGATCAGATTTTTTTTGGGTCATTTCCCATCTCTCAATGCATTTTTGGTACATTTGGGGGCGCTGACGCGCCAATTTTTTTTATTTTAGAAAAGGGAAATAGCCAGAATGTAGAGAGGCACGATTTTTAGAGGTGTGAACATTTTTGTGACTTTTCGTCAATGTTCACTGGGTGAAAAATAGGGGGGTTGGTCCCGAGAAGAAGAAGAAGAAGAAGAAGAAATATAGCCGCAAGCGGCAATGATCGGCCCTCGCCACGCCGCCGCCACGCCGCAAGAGGAGGGGGCGCTAACGCGCCCCAATTGTCCTTTTATTGCGCCTACTGCTGAATCTGTGACGCTGTCACATCTTCTCCCCTTTGTTTTACCATCAAAAAGCAATTTTATTTTGAATTCTTGGCAAAATGTGCGGCTTTGCCGCACAGACACCGTGACTCTTTGAATAAAAATGTGGATCACTTTTGATGGTCCACCCCTGAAGATGAGTCTCACCAAATTTCAGGTTAATAGGGCTAACGCCCTAAGAGGAGTTTGTGAAAGTATAAAGTGTAAACATGTTCTGGCGATTTCCCCATTGGAATAACATGGAAGGTTTCGGTCATCGTTACGGCAACGCCATAACAATTATGACATGGCTCTCATTGACTTTTTTGATGGGGATGCTAAAATTGAGTTGTGTGTCAAATTTCATATAATTTCGCAAAACTAAACATTTAACCTCCATATAAAATCTGTAGGGGGCGCTGTGGCGCCAAATGAATTTATTTCACTTCAAGTGGGTTTAGGGCAAAGAGTTTAACAACTGATTCTAATTTGACGCAATTCGGACTTTATCTGCGCAAACGGCAGAAATTTTAAATATGGGAGATTTCTGAAATTCTAGCTACAGACCGTGAGAGGTATCAATGTAATTTGGATAACTTTTGATGTCCCACTCCTCAGTAGCATTTTCACAAAATTTCAGCTTTTTAGGGCCAACGCCCTGGGAGGAGTTCGTAAAAGTACGACGTTTGGAAAAACTCTGAAGTCATGTTTAGCCATTTTTGAAGCAATATGGCCGACATTTGGTTGGGCGGACGGCGTTGCCGTAATAATATTTTTTACTTCTCTTGTCACCATCTACCTCTGCGCCAAATTTCATGATTCTACGATCAGATTTTTTTTGGGTCATTTCCCATCTCTCAATGCATTTTTGGTACATTTGGGGGCGCTGACGCGCCAATTTTTTTTATTTTAGAAAAGGGAAATAGCCAGAATGTAGAGAGGCACGATTTTTAGAGGTGTGAACATTTTTGTGACTTTTCGTCAATGTTCACTGGGTGAAAAATAGGGGGGTTGGTCCCGAGAAGAAGAAGAAGAAGAAGAAGAAATATAGCCGCAAGCGGCAATGATCGGCCCTCGCCACGCCGCCGCCACGCCGCAAGAGGAGGGGGCGCTAACGCGCCCCAATTGTCCTTTTATTGCGCCTACTGCTGAATCTGTGACGCTGTCACATCTTCTCCCCTTTGTTTTACCATCAAAAAGCAATTTTATTTTGAATTCTTGGCAAAATGTGCGGCTTTGCCGCACAGACACCGTGACTCTTTGAATAAAAATGTGGATCACTTTTGATGGTCCACCCCTGAAGATGAGTCTCACCAAATTTCAGGTTAATAGGGCTAACGCCCTAAGAGGAGTTTGTGAAAGTATAAAGTGTAAACATGTTCTGGCGATTTCCCCATTGGAATAACATGGAAGGTTTCGGTCATCGTTACGGCAACGCCATAACAATTATGACATGGGTCTCATTGACTTTTTTGATGGGGATGCTAAAATTGAGTTGTGTGTCAAATTTCATATAATTTCGCAAAACTAAACATTTAACCTCCATATAAAATCTGTAGGGGGCGCTGTGGCGCCAAATGAATTTATTTCACTTCAAGTGGGTTTAGGGCAAAGAGTTTAACAACTGATTCTAATTTGACGCAATTCGGACTTTATCTGCGCAAACGGCAGAAATTTTAAATATGGGAGATTTCTGAAATTCTAGCTACAGACCGTGAGAGGTATCAATGTAATTTGGATAACTTTTGATGTCCCACTCCTCAGTAGCATTTTCACAAAATTTCAGCTTTTTAGGGCCAACGCCCTGGGAGGAGTTCGTAAAAGTACGACGTTTGGAAAAACTCCAAAATCATGTTTAGCCATTTTTGAAGCAATATGGCCGACATTTGGTTGGGCGGACGGCGTTGCCGTAATAATATTTTTTACTTCTCTTGTCACCATCTACCTCTGCGCCAAATTTCATGATTCTACGATCAGATTTTTTTTGGGTCATTTCCCATCTCTCAATGCATTTTTGGTACATTTGGGGGCGCTGACGCGCCATTTTTTTTTTTATTTTAGAAAAGGGAAATAGCCAGAATGTAGAGAGGCACGATTTTTAGAGGTGTGCAAATTTTTGTGACTTTTCGTCAATGTTCACTGGGTGAAAAATAGGGGGGTTGGTCCCGAGAAGAAGAAGAAGAAGAATAATATTCCGATGCGAAAACAATGTTTCCCATTTTTCAAATATCATAAACTATACATTTTCGGAAAGCGCTCGCGCTTTCCTACCTCATGGTGTGGGTCCCTGGTCACTGACGGGTACTTTCGTTAATTTTGAGTGGGCTCCGCCCACTTTGTGTTTTTGGCCCTCTATACAGTAATAATGTTCAATTTTTGCATTACATGCTTATATGCACGGAACATGCAAGAGATGGGGAACGTATTCGTGAGCTACTTAGCGCAAATGAGTGCTTTATATGGGGATGACGACCGCGAAGCGGTCGTCATCTCAATGTAAAGTGCTCGTTTAGTGCGCACTTTTGCACGGGCTTCGCCCGTTTACAACGGTAATGTTCCATTTTCCTACTACTAATTAGTATGCACGGGGCGTGCATGAGTGAAGGAGTGCGTTAGTGAGTGTTTGGAAGTGGGCGAGCGCTTCGCGCTCGATTTCGTGCGCACTACGTGCGCACTTTCGCAGCCGTGCTTCGCACGGCCTTACAAGATTAATAGGCCTCTCGCCAGCTTGTGGCGCTCGGGCCTAATTAGGTGTCAGATCTGTGGAGAGGTGATCCCGCTCACAGAGAGAATGCATGTTTTTCTAGCATTTTTTTTGTTTTTTGAGCAAAACACTTCTAAATGAATAAATGGAAGATGTATGTTTAATAGCAATAAGATCTCCATGGAGACAAGCAGCTGGTAGACCCCCCCACTAGAAAAGTTTACAACTGTCTGGAATAGGGATGTTAAGTTGATTCAGTTCATAACCACAATAGAAGTGTAAAACATTGTGACTATTTTAGAAGCAGTTCAAGATTTCAGTATTTTCAGTTCAATCTGTGCACAAAAAAAAGCAAACCTAAATACTATTTTTTATGTGGCTGTTCATATCACAATAACTTTACTTTTGCATTCAGAAAGTTTGATTTCATAAAACTGATCACGTTCTATTGGAACAGTAACGTATTAAAATGAAGGGACACTTTGCATTTCACTTTGTTTTGTTAAGTGTCATGAAGAAGTCATGAATTATCGTTATATCATGATGTTTCTTCTAACAGTAACTGTAAGTCTAAGATTAAATATTGTGACATCCCTAATCTTGAATGTGACAAGCATGGTTTAGGTATGCTAATGCCTATTTGGTTACAGTGCCTCATGTTACAAACATTCATAAAGCAGATAGAGTTGGAACATTGACGTGGAGATTCAGGGCTACAGTTGGTGCACACTGCATTGCAAAGAATTACCACATTAAAAGGTCTCGGTCGTTGTGGTTTATTGTAACGACGTTTTGCTCAAATTAGGCCAGATCTCTAAAGAGTAGACAACAATAGATGCAGACTATAACAAAATCCTGAAACAAAACTTGACCCAGCCTTAAAAATATATGACTGAAACTTGTGTTGCAGCCGGTGCCAATGACGCACCGCAAACAGGTCAGGAAGCAGAGCGGCTTCTCGGTCTCTTCATCCTGTGTGGTTAGAGAATTATTGCTATTGACAGTAAAAATGCTGATTAAGTTGAACCACAAAGGCTGTCTCGACAAATCTAATCTTTACTAAAGGTGAAAATCTTCTTCTTGATCTCATTTTGAACTGACACAATACTGAAGCAATGCAAACATCAAAGAGCCTGACCCTCCTGCTGCATATTCGGATGTTACCTTTACTGGGTAATTATGTCGCAGGAGTGCAGAGGCAAATAAACAACTTAATGATGACTTTATGATGCAAAAATGCAAAGTAAAGTTTTAATGTCTGAATAGAGCGCTAAAATATGCAATCCAAGCCCAAGCCCTAGTTTAAACAACCCATAAATGGTTGGACACGTGGTAAAAATCAAATATGTATGTATTTTTAATTTATTTTCTTCACTACGTTTTAGTGAAATGTGTCATCTAACCTGACATATGCACTTTTTCACTGGTATAATTATATCACCTCTGAGTGGAACAAAACAACAAGATATTATATTCAAATACTACCACCAAAGCTAAGTGTCATCAGTTGCAAACCAATTCTACCTTATGGCTACATAAATAGTTATGTCATCAGTTGTTTGGAACAGTATTTTAAGAACCAATTCCACATTCTGCTTCATCCTTGAAGTGGGCCGATAAGGAAGGGTCTGAAAAAACAAAGTTATTAGACTGTGAAGCCCTCGCCTCACATTTGGGACAAGGAGGCTATAAAAGTCCAGGGATCATAAAACAAAGGTATTATTGTTTCATTCAAAGTGTTAAATCATACAGTCATGTCTAATAGTTTTATCATTTTACCAAGGCGTGCTGAAGAATAAATACTTGTTTTCTTTTTATGTTGGAAAAGCAGGTGATACAAACAAAGATTTTTGCATTTTCAGTATCATTTTGCAACTTTTTACTGACTGCTGGAGATCATTTAAAAAAATTGCCTTTCACATAAAGCCATCTTACTAAAAAGCTACCACAGTTTCACAACAACTTTTTCAATCTTTCGTTGTCCCTCTCTCAAAGGAATATCTTATCTTATCTTATCTTAACACGAGTTCTCTTGCACCTATCAAACTCCAAATCACCTCCACAGCAAATTCTCCCTTCACGTTGTGCCTCAACTTATTTGCTCCCGAACTTAAATATGCAATCCACCACCTGGCCTTTTTAAATCATTCCATTCTGTGGCAGCAAAAACCAAGCTTCAAATTCACATATCTCTACAATGGACGGGGTCACAGAAGTCAGGCCGGCGCTGCTCTGGTTCAGCACCAAAGACCATCAGAACAAAGGGCACACTGTCCACTACTGAATGAACACAGGCTTACATCATCCACCAAGCTCAACCTCCGGCCGCCGTCAAAATGATGCTCTCATACCCACGCGGAGGACGAGCCGGGCGAGATCCAATGCAAATCGATACGGACAAATCTGACAGGAAAAGGTGTCGACGGTTGATTCCCCTATCCCGCTATTCCGAGTTGTTCCGGAAGATGAGAAAGGCCCCCCTCCTCTTCCTCCCCACTTTCAGCGATTACAGTAATTTGAACTATTATTGCATTTGCCTCTATTAATGTCATTACTGCACTGTGGCCTCGGGGATGTGTAACGCTGTACGGCTGGACGTCTTCAGGCTCAAGTCCGAGAGCGATCGATAATGATTGATCAAAGTCGGCTTCAGCAGACCTCATTGTCTACAGTGTCTTGGTAAATAAGTAATCTTCAAGACAATAGGTAGTTTAAAGTGTGTTATGGGGTTAAGAGAAAGAGGTTAAACAAGGAATCTTTTTATAAAAACAAGCCAAACTGCAGTGCACTTCTACTGTCTAATATTTGGGCGCATATGCACACACTAGCATACATTACTTCAACAAATCCATGTTTTTGCAAGTAACAAAGCAGCAGGATTGTTTGTGTTTTACCATTTTATATTTGAGTGCAATTTCCTCTGAAACATTCATCATCTTTATACTGTACAACCTGACACTTTATTTCATTGATCTTGGCTCAAGTAACAGCGAATGCAACTCTGTAAATAGACTGAAGGCTTGGATTTGGACTATTTCAAATTGTCAATCATAAACTAGAACAGGGGCCAAATGCAGCTGTCAGATCAGGTCAAAATGATCCACCACTTTTTGACTGCACGTAAGATCTTCTACCATCGTAAACACAACATTTGGGTGGTACACAAACTGTTCCAGGCCTGAATAAAGGTGTGGTCGAACTTGGGCTGGGCCATTGATCGAATTTGTATTAAATATATTACTATTATTGTTATTATTTATTATTATTGTTGTTTTAATCAACAGGTCTACAGCCAAGTCAGTAAAATATGTGATTTGAAGTAGAGTTCAGACTTTGAAGCAACACATTTGAATTTGTTTTGTGTTAAATGGCACAGTATAAATGGATGCCTTGTTTATGTCGGGAAATCATCATTATCTGTTTCCCCCCAAATCTCTTTGTGCTGTGGCGTGCGGGCAGGGTAAGCAAGTAAGCAGTGATTGATTAATTATATATTAAATTACAGTGTGTCACAACCATATGTGCAATAAATTGTAAATCCATATAAGTCTGTTTTCCCATCACTTCTGCTGCTCAGCTTGACGGCGTACAGTGTGTTTTAGTGGCCTCTACAGGCCACTGAGCAGATTACAGGTCGGGAACCTTGCTTGTTCACCTCCCGCCCAGCGCTCTCTGTAAACTTGAACAGAGGCTCTTTCCTGTTCCACTTTCTAACATGTGCTTTTACAACCTGTGCAACAGCAGCTTGTTTTAGAGGTCTGTGCGTGCGATCTGAGGACAACACAACCTCAAAGCACGTTCAATAAACCTGAACCTGAAAACTGAAACCTAAACCAGAATCTTGGATGTTTGCAGATTGTAGCTAACTGTGCATGTGCCACAGAGACGCAAATCAAGTTTCAACAAGTGACTTAAAAGCATGCTTTTACACACAGGTCTTTGTTTGTAGCTAAGGCTCTGTTCACGTTCCTAATGATGAGATGTTAGTTAGAAACACAGGCAGTCCTTTATCACATAGCGCTTGCGTGTAATGAATTGCGCAGTGAAGTGACACTACTGAGACCATTCAGCACTTGTCTTGATCCTGGCAGTTTAGCTCAGTGGTTAGGCTCAATACACATACTCGTCTTCCACAGGGATCTGGGCAAATGTTATCCAGTAAATATTGATGACCACCACACGTCTGCTTGCCCATCCATAAAAGTCACCCATCGCTACTGGCTTACTGCACTAATTTGAGTGAGTCTACCTTTTAACCAATCACCTTTTTATCCTTTCATGACTGCTGTTTGTATCCCCGTTCATCCACCCTCCACCGCAGCAGCAGAACCGTCAGCCTCACATACAACCAAGCAATACACTATTACTACATGTCAAACTTGCATGTGGTTTAAATCAACACAATTTCCTTTCCTCGTTGCATCAATGAGATCCATGCTGGGATCTGTGGATCAATATTTATATACAACAAACATGTATCACCTCTCACTCATTTGTCTGTGGGAGATCGCTTCATACTAAGATCACAACATACATAGAAACAAATCTTCAGTATCTATTACAGGCTGGGCAATGGGAAACTAAAGCTGCATATTTGGTCTTTTCTGAAAGCATATTTTTTATCTTTCAAGAGTAAGTGCAGCGCTTCAAAATCAGTGGTTTGACGGTGTGTGAGGCACTTGCTGCTGTAGAGACTCCAGTGCAGCTCAGTCAGTGTCGCTCTAACACTGCTGTTCAGATGGAAAGAGTCTGCTCCAGCTCTGATCAATGACTGACCTAATCGTTTCTGACAGGCCCAAACATCCACCAATGTTAAATTAAAAGACAAACACTCAGATTTACATCAAGCAAAAAATAAAAAATTATAGCCTACAATGATTCTCAATCTGGGGTTCTGTTAGGCTACAATTATATAGAAGCTTGAAGTTGAAGTCCAACCACGATGCATATTTAAACGATTTGGAGATCACTCACTTTAGAGATCATTCATTCTGATTAAATTAATATCTTTGCTTTATCTAACATCTAAAATAATAATTCTATTTAATGTTTTGGATGGCACATTATTACACAGAGAATAGACTTCTTTGCTATGGGATGGTCCGTTTGAGGGGTCCAAAGCGGCCCATGCAAGGCACTTCTACCAAAGGGGTCAAGCTCTGATCGACTCAAGGTCTGCTATAGCCTAGCTAACGAGGAGCTAAACGACAAGTGTATTGGATAAGAGAGAACACAGACACTAAAAACAGAAATTAATAATTGATCATGCCTTATGTTGAGCCAACATCAAGGCTTAATTTCAACCAGAATAGTCAGAACGCATTCCGGTTTCTCTCAATTTCAGCCTTCACGGATCCAGAAAATGTAATTGTCAAATCTTGTCTTGTATAAATTACACACAAAACACTTCTGTAAATCTGCAATAAATGCGCAATCGTCAAAGAGCTTCTGAAAGGTGAGACCTAGGGCTTTCCAAAATGTTTGAAGTTTGTGTGGGCAGGGCAGAGGCCAGAGAGAGCGTGACTGTAAACAGGCAAAATGAGAAAGCAAACTTTCAGCGAATATTAAGTGAACTTTTAGCAGAGGCGAGTATAATTGGTTTTATGTTGTAGATGAAACAAATGTTGTGATTTTTATAATGAAGTAGATTCACCATGTTTGACTCTGTGTATCGCATTTTTGTGGGAATTTATCTCATCCAAAGTAAGTTGCTGGTGATGCTCTCCTTGCAGATCAAGTGTCAACAACCCCAACCATGGACGTCCCTCAGAACAAGTAAACCTAACAATGTCACATGTCAATGTAACAATGTCCTGTCAGCAAATGAACACAACTGTTTAAAATATCCACTACAATGTAATAACTAAACAGCCTGATAAAAACACCCATAACAGCCTGTAGCATGAGCACTGCACTGAAGGCTAGGACTATACAATTGTTTGAGTTGAGGCAAAATACGTGGGTTTCAGCCATTTTTAAGTTTATACCCACCAATACTTGTTCATTTCTATGAAATTAGAGTCTAATAAAAAATAAAATTTAAAAAAGAGTCTAATTAAAGACTATTAGACTATTATATAATAGTCTTTAATACATTTGTGTTACATAACATACATTTGCGTAGTGTTTTGTGTGTTCCTGTAACTGTTTTGGGTTGATGTTGCTGTTCACAGAAGAAAAAACCTAGCGCATGTTACCAATCTCTTTTTTCGGTTTATTGATCAACTGCACTTCTGTCAAGAAAGAAAATATTACATTTTCAATGTAGACCACATCTAACAGCCAAACCCAATGAATGACATAATGTAAGACAACAAGAGATGTTAAAACACAGTGTAGATTCGCAGAAAGGTGAAAAAGATCCAGAAAAAGCTGACCATAAACTCTAGATTTAGCTACTTCTCACAATTCCACGAATGGGGAATTACGGCATCTGGTTATTGCTGACATCGGTCTTAAAAAAATATTTTAATTCAGGTACAATTTAGTCATTGTTTAATAAAGAAAACATTTGTTACATCTGGGTGACGCCAACAGTCATGTAAACTCCTGCCTCTGGAGCAAAGAATCGCACTCCACCATCAGTTAGATTTTAACTGTGCTTAAGAGCGCTTAGTACCAGAGCTAGAACACAGGATCCATCATCGCTCCTGCCATCAGACTGTCAGGCTGGATTAGGCATTTTGGTGCAAACTGAGAGAGTTTGGTGCAAACTGAGAGAGTTTGTGATTATGTGATGTGTTATTAAGCAATGTGCCACTGTAGCACTTCATAGGTGCGTCCACAGACAGCGAGCAGGTGTGATTTAGCACGGCAATAAACACACACAAAAAAAGGCACCTACACATATGAAACAGCCAGAGGAGCAGTGCATTCTGGGATATTGTTATGTCCACTTTTACGGCTGAATATTCTTATAGAGGTATTTAACTGTGAGAGAGGAGGGAGGAGATTTTGATTTGGGGGCTGCAGCAGACTGTCAGACACGATGGATGAACGATACTGTAAATCCGCACTGAGACGACAGTGGAAATACGCCAACTAAATTTATAGATCATAACTACATATTTCTTTTCTCAGCAACACATTAATCATTCACTTTAATTTAGCCTGGTCGAGCTGCAAAATCCGGATGAGCACAACGTTAAGGCAATGTATATGAATCTAGACTTTTATGTAATAAAATGTGTCTTAAATAAACACATTTTACACAACAAGAAAAAAATGGCAATTTAGAAAGTGAGGCATTAAATAACTTTAAATAACTACAGAATAAGTCATTTAATTTGGATATATGAACACCAAACCTGGACAAAGCAAGAGGTAAATAGAACGTATTAGAATTTTGAGACACTGAGAACAAAACTGAGCTTCAACCAAAAAAATGTAAATTAAATTTGGGATTTAAACAGTTCTAACCCAAGACTAAACCAGGAAATAAATGAGATCTGACAAAATATAGCATAACAACATTTTAACTGGAAGTGGTCTGTCAAAGCCCCACATTTATTCAATAGTGTGTATGCTTAGGCAGTACCACAGCTTGAGAAGCACTGTCCACATAAACCACATAATTATATATTCAATGCATGACACAACATAATTAACATTCTTCAATTTTTCAGCAAGAAACCGATTACGCTTTTGCAACTGCGTCTCCTCTCTCCACTTTTGCAGCCTCACAGTTTGTCCATAATAATAATTTGAATTTTAATATACATTTTTGCAATAATTGTATACGTATAAGAGTAAAGACAGAGACAACGTTTTTAACAAATCCTTACAATTGCAGCAGGTGCCCAGGATTTGGAAGTATGCTGTGTTTTGTCCCTGATTCCTAAATCAAGCTGCCCCAAACACTGTTACAGTAAAAATATATGAAAAATGTGTAAGATGTGAGTTTCTAAAGCAAAACCATCATGCTCTCGATCCTTTGCAGTTGCATATGGGCCTCACAGGGGTGGAGGATGCCACTGTCACCCGGCTAAACATGCTTTTTAAACACCTGGACTGCATTTGACACGTGACGGGGCTGGTTCATTAATCAAAAGGTCGACAGATCAAGATCGAGTCATGTGAAATCGTCAATTACTTGGGATGGGAGGGCTTTTTGAATCGTGAGTCCACAGACTGTCAGTAAAAAACAGGTTTTGAGCAGAGGTCAGACTTTGGAGGAAGAAATTTGAATATTATTCGCGTTAAATGGCACAGATTAAAAGTCTGTATAGTTTATGTTCATGAAATCACTGCTAAAAGCTTATTTACTTTGTTTTTGAAAAGATCAAATTGAATCGACAATCAAGATCTATCGATACGAAAAAAGAGTATGATTTCAAATCAGAAGTGCCTTTCCCCAATTTTGTATGCTTGTATACAAATATGTGTCAGAGCAAGTGTAAAAAAGGGAAAGTCCTCAAATATGCTGATGATTCCTTTATTTTCAGCCTCTTAAATGATGATGAGAACAGCCACGCTCCAGTTGCTGATGACTTTGTTCATTGGTGTGAGGAATCTTACCTACAGCTAAATGTACCAAAAACAAAAGACATGATTGTGGATTTTAGGAAGAATCCTCACATGCACAAAGTCACTTTAGTTAAAGATTAGACCATTGAGCAAGTGGAATCCTACTTGGGACCATCATTTGACTGTAAACTGAACTTGGAAGAGAATAGTGAGGTGTAAAAAAGGTCAACAGCAACTACATTGTTTGAGGAAACTGTCACACTTCCTTTTTTTTAAAGAATTGTTTTTAGACAGGAAAGGTAAGTGTGAAATGACTCTGCGGCCTGGTGCACTTGGTGCACTGCCTGTGTGCTGTTACCACTGGGCAGCATGGAAACGGTCACACTTTCATATTGACAGAACTGTAATGAATATGTTTTGTCAGGCTTTTATTGAAACAGTTTTATCTTTTTCTTTAGTGTCATGGGTTGGCCAGGTTACTCTGAAACAGAGAAAATCTCTTTGGAAATGGTCCAGTCTCCTGCTTGGTACAGCACAGACTAGCCCAGCATCCTTGTATAACAGGAAGTTACAGAGGATTGCTTCTTCTTCTTCTCCTTCTTCAATGATGACTCCCAGCGAATGCACAGGCACTTTACACTTCTGTCCTGTGGATCCCAAGATATCCAGCAGCAGCAGCAGGGCTGATTCTAGCCTTCCAAGTTTAGGATTGCTTAGCATCCAACTTGCATGTGAAGCATAAAATAGTGAGTGCATAAAATACCATGTTACGAACATGCCACACGTTCTTTATTATCTCTCTGTGGTTCCCAAACTATGGTATGGTATAGGTAGTAGAAAAAGCTTCAACCTGTACATGGAGCACTTTGAGAAGAAGGCACTGGCCTCTTTCTCAGGCATAGCCCCAAAACTGTGGCTCCGCTATGTCGATGATACTTTTGTAACAATTAAGAAACAAGAGCTGGAAACCTTCTCTGATCACATCAATGCTGTGGACCCACATATCAGGTTTACAAGAGAAGACGCTAAGGAGAATCGCTTGGCCTTTCTTGATTGTTCCACGATCAGAGGAGAGGACGGGAAACTCCAAATAGAAGTATATAGGAAACCTACACACACGGACCAGTATTTGCTCTTTGGTTCCAACCACCCACTACAGCACAAGCTGGGAGTGATCAGAACCTTACAACACAGAGCTCAAGGTGTGCCCACCAGCTCAGAGGGCAAGAAGAAAGAGGAAAAACATGTCCGAAATGCCCTCTCAGCCTGTGGTTACCCCGCTTGGGCTCTCAACAGAGTGAAGAGAACCAAGAAGCAGGACAAAAGGGAAACTGAACAGAGAAGGAAGGGTGTTTCTATCCCTTATGTGTCTGGCCTGTCGGAAAAACTGCAGAGAATTTTTAGACAACACGAAGTCCCTGTTTATTTTAAACCAGGAAACACTTTAAGACAAAAACTGGTTCACCCTAAGGACAAGTTGCCGACTCAAAAACAGAGCAATGTAGTTTATTCGATCCAATGCAGTGAAGAAAGTTGTAAAGAACGTTACATAGGTGAGACGAAACAGCCTCTACACAAGAGGCTTTATCAGCACAGAAGAAATACAAGTTCAGGACCTCAGAGTGCCGTGCATCTCCATCTTGAAGCCTCTAATCACTCGTTTGAAGACGGTGAGGTGAAGGTTTTAAGCAGGGAGAAAAGATGGTTTGAAAGAGGAGTCAAGGAAGCTATTTTTGTTAAAAAAGAAAGACCTTCTTTAAACAGAAATGGAGGGCTAAGATTCAATCTTCCTGTTATTTATAATGGGTTACTGAACCCCTGGAAAGGTAGAGGACCAGGACCAGGACATTTAGATGCTAATCAGGTACTCAGGGTGGTTGAGCCAGGGTCTCACAAAGACAAAGAGGATTCTAATAGCCCATTACGATTCTGAATAGGCTAGCTCGGTAGATACAAGGGGGGAGTTTCTGTTGAAACTAACAACTCTTTCTACTTCAGGAAGGCTCCGCCCAATGGGTGGGTCTTACCACAGAACAGTATTAATATCGGAGTTCTCGATCTAAATTCTTTTATTGACAATGACTCTTGGATGAGAGTCGAAACGTCTATTTTTTCAAACTGAGTCCAGATGACTACAACTGAAGCTTTTTCTACTATGGAACACGCCTGGACGAATGAGGGATTACACCGACATATTACTATGGTATAGGTAGGTACATATAGTTCATATATAGGTGTTAAGGTGCTTTGTAGCCTATGAGCTTGGCTGCTGTGGTTTAATCCTCCTCAGTCCTACTCCTTCCCATAGTTGAGACTGTACTAATACTACTGTATTAAACTAAAACTGTGTGGGATGGTACTCAGAGTCAAGTGTGAGAACCACTGCTCTGTCTCTCTTCTACCGAGTTGAACTAAATGAATATGTGTGAATGAGTCGGTGTTAATTTCATCTTCCTGGTGTTTCCATGATGTCATCAGTGTCTCTCATTTTACCCTTTATGTTTGGCTGTTAATCCTATTCATATTAAATTGTTAATCACTATAGCAACAATCCAAAATCCTGTTTTTCCTCTTTGGGCTAATCCAAAGTGTGCAGTCAGATCAATCGCCTGCATGATCGACGAGTTGACGGCTACAATGGAGGCGGAGCTAAATGTCTGGTATAAAGACAATCAACAACTTCAAAGTGGTTGAAATAGAGTTTTCTACGCACTATTGTCACTTTACCAGTAGTGCGGTAAAACTTGGATACCAACCGTCTTTAAACACCAAAGAAGAAGAAGAAGAAGAAGAAGAAGAAGAAGAAGAAGAAGAAGACATCGAACTCAATGAAATAGTCAACTGGCCACAGGTAATCATGAACATCGAATTTCAGGTATTTGAGCCCCAGAAAAAGGCTGTTCAATGCTTAAGCCTAAGGGTACATTCACAATACACTTTTGATTCGAGTTAGGATTTGTTTGGTTTGTTTGGGTGACTGTGAACGTGCAATCAAACTCTGATCGGGCCCAAAGAAGCAAACTCTGGTCCGGTTGGAAAGGTCGGTCTCGGTTCGATTGAGTCGAACTCTGGTGCAGTTGAATTGTGACCGCAAACGAACCAAAGAGCAGAACAAAACCAGGAAGGGACCAAGAAGTGAGCCATGCTGAGACCTGGGTGAGATTGATAAAGAGACAAATGAAATGCAGAAAGACGTGAAAGTGACAGGAGCAGGTTAAAGTCTGTTTTAATTATAATTATAATAACGCACAGGAGTTGCAGCAGCTTCTTCAGCTAGTTGATCCCGCTTGGATTTCAAGAGCTTTCAACTCCTGAGGTCAGAGCGAGTCCGGCTATAGTCAAAAACACCCATTAATTGATCTTTTATAATATCTGGATAGGGTATTGCTAGCTAAATTTGTCGTGAGTCGGCCCTAGTGACCAGTTCATTGGTTCTGCAGCTAAAAAAATCCTCTGCTGCCCAGAAAGCATTTTTTGTGCAATGTAAGAAACAAATTGCTTGTGTTCCGCGGTCCTACAGCTTTCACAAAGGTTGGATTTTGTGGCTATTTGCTGGTTCAAAAACCTTCAATTTTCTTAAAAACAGGTATTAAATCTTTAGCTTCGGATCACTCTGCTTCGCGCTGCTCTGCTCTGGCGGTTCACGCTCTGATTGGTCAGAGCGGTTACGTGTTACGCAACTTTTGTGCCACACAGCTACCAGATATAGCTAGCCGCTAAAGGCTAAAGTGGGCGCCCCATTGACTTGAATGGACCGCCATCTTGCTCCCTGGGGGCTTGGGTTCAGATCAAAGTTGATTGACACCAAACCCGCTTGAGATAGGAGGGACCAAACAATGTTTAAGGGGCTGAAAGTGGTACAGTGCAAGAAAACACAAATACTACAGTTTGACCTCCTCCCAGACGGACAGAAAATGGTCAGCTAAATTAAAAGACCGCTTGAGTTTGGGAGTGCGGTGAATATTTTTAGGGGTGCTGACGGTAATGAATATTTACATGTGTACTTTCTTTCTGCTTACTGGTGGAGCCCTGAGCCCATAGCACCATATGAGCACTTTACTTTTATTCTAAATGATTTTATATATTGCCTCGTGTTGCATTTTGTCTGATTGTGTGACGTTTGTGTGGGATGCCATGTCTGATTTCACTTGCTGAACAAATCAACCTACGGGTACAAATAAAGTAACCTTGAACCTTGAACCTATTACCAAAAGAGAAACGTCCTGATTTCACGCTTGGGAGATATGGCTACCTTTCCTGCACAAATCTGTTGCAGGGGCAATTTGTTGCTTACCCAAAGATCTTACATCCTCTCTATGCTACAGCACAAAAAACAATATTTTAGCATGAAAGGGCGATGTAGTTTTTCCAATATAATGCAGACCTAATACGCATACATAATTAATGACAATGTATTATGGTATAATGGTAAACACTGCAAGGGTGTAGTTGATTGTGGTCCCAGATTCCCACAGACAAACATTGCTGCGTTTACTTATAATGGGGGATAATAACTTTTCCAAATTTTAATCTTTGTACTCCAACATACAGGCTTTGGTTTTGATTTATCACGGCGCCGCCCCTATCCCATGCCTTGCTCTCTCTCTTTGCCCACCCATCACTTCCGGAGCCCTGCCCTGTCGGAGCGGAGGGCACTGGTAACACAGCTGCCCACTATGACCTGTACAAAAAGATAGCATCCATATACTTTCTGACAGGCAGATTAATGAAAGCCAAAAGGAGCACCACTGTAGGCCCCCCCACCCAAAGGCCTGACGGAGACAGAATAGTCTAAGCAGTCCCATTCATTACTGCAGGAGCACAGAAAGAGCACACACAGCACTGACAAACTAGCTCCTTGTGAGTAATAGCTAAAGAACTCATAAAGGAATACATACACGTTTGTTGTGGTAGCACTAAATCTGTGCCACTCATTTCAGAAGAAATCAGAAACTGTTGCCTGCTTGTTATTGAAAAATAAATACAAATAATAACATACAACTAAATGTGGTCCACATGTGGTGCAATAACACAAGAAGAGAATTTGTGTCTTTATTAAGAAGTAATTTTGCGTGTTTTGGAGGAAAAGAAAAGGAATGTTTTGATTAATTTTGGCTCCTTCAGTAATGCAGAGGGGCCTTGATTGACATAATAGCACTTGGAAAACCATATTTCTTGAAAACAGTTACTAAGAAAGTTTGTTATTCAAGTGCTAAAAGTATAGCTTGTACATATTTAGTGTAGTAGATGGATAATCTCTAAGCAGGGACGTCACCACAGTCTTTGGTGGCACAGTATAAATCAGCTGTGCCCCAGTGTGGATAGGCCCAGCCTGTGCTCTGGGCTGGAGGAAAGTGTAGAGCTCACAACGAGAAGCGTCAGGAGCGCTAAAACTTTAATAATTTCAAGTTTTAGCACAAATTAAATAGCACGAGCTACCACAGCAAAGTGTGATAAATCAAAAGGGGCGTGTGATAGATCAAAAGGGGCGTGTGATGAATCAAAAGGGGCGTGTGATTAATCAAAAGGGGCTGTGTCATTCAATATAAGCAGTTTGCAATCAACTCACTGATTGCAAACATGTACATCTTTGGATGGTATATGGCTTCTCTCATTGATTATGGGATATTTTCACAACTTAACCCACTTGTTCCTAGTATTGCTCTCTGTTATTCATGTAAAGGTATGTGTACTGTTTAGCATCTGCGGTGTTTTTTGAACAGTTTAAAATATGAAGACGCAACAGCAACAACATGTGTATATTTGGCCCATGTCATCTTTGCTCATTCCTCTCACCACCAAAGATGTCCATGCATCAGGGGGATCATGTCATTTTAATTCAGTGAATGAAAATTACTTTTTATTGCCCCTAGAAAATGTATTCTACGGTGAATGGGCGTCTCCACAGATCTGACTTGGCCTGGTGACATAACCTGCTTGTCTCCAGTAGTTTAATACCATACTGTGGAACATTCAATCCTACGCAATAACATCTCCATGGAGACAAGCCCGTGGCGGACCCTCCACAGGAAAAGTTGGCTGTAGACCTGTCGATTGAAGGCCCCTCGCCAATATTTACAATCCTGCTCCAATCCAATCGTACTGGTAATTTGACTTCAATTTGATGAATATTATCTTCCAAATTTGCCTTGCCTCATTCGCATACCTCAGGGTGCAAAATAAAAGTACTTTTTTTTTGTTCGGGCCAAATAATTTTTCTTCTTTGTAAATCAAAACGTTTTCAAATGCCATGACATGTTTTCTTTAATGCTTTGTGACAAGACACAGGGAATCTCATCACTCCACACTTATTCCTCATACTCCCACACACACACACACACACACACACACACACACGCACACACACGCACACACACACACACACACACGCACACACGCACAAGGAGGAGGCATGTGCATATAGCAGCATATTTAAAACGGCTAATGTGTAAACAGTTGCTCTTGTTTGCATGGACCACCTGTTCTTTCTGGACACAAACAAAGCCTTGGCGTATGATGGAGTGTGTTAACAGCGAGGGGTGCGGAGGGGAAGCCTTGCACCAGAGGAGCCGATCCACATGGTGCGGGCGGCATCAGATGGTGGGGCCCGGCAGGACGGCCCCAGCTCAAACAGACAGGAGCCCACAGACAGGCTGAGCATCTATGGCTCACAGCGCGCACACAGGTTCTGATGTTTAAAAATGACAATCTCCCACCAGTGCAGGGAAGAGGGCCAATACTGCCGTGTAAAAACAGCATTGCAGGACTCTAGTGTCTCTCAATGCGCCTGTTTTGTGTTGAGTTTATTCGTTTATGGTTAAAGGTGCTCTATGTAACTTTTCTGATGGATGGGCTGCTGCTTTTTTATCTCAACGTAGATGCTTTGTTATTTTTATTTGTTATTAACTTATCTATTTTGCATGTATTTGATTGTACATGTTTTGACACTATCCATTCGAACTCTGAGCAGCAGACGTGTAGGTAGAGGTAGCATTCACATCATTTACACACTACGGATTTCACAGATAAAATTGCCTGATAACATCTTTATTTTGAGTTGAAACTGTCAGAAAAATGTGTCAATGGTGTGTAAATTGACTATTGTAAAACTATGAGCACATACTGTCCCAGAAAGACATGAGAACCTGTCATGTAGACTTTAAATGTTACTGAGGCTGTAAGGAGGGGGGAAAAACAAACAGAAGAACCCTTTTCTAGATTGTGGTCAGGAGTATGTGGCTGCAAGATAAATGCCACTGCATGTTTTAGGGTTAAAAACAGTGTAACCAGTAGGAAATTAACTTAATGCTGTATATCTTGGCTCTATGTCACTCAAATGTGTGAATAAATGCTGACTACTCTGCTATCATATACATTGTGTTGAAAATAAAATGCAAAATACATCCTATACAGTAAAGGAGTGACAATTGCTGACAATCAGGTTATCCTAAAATGTCATAATCATCTACTATCAAAATAATAAGCATAATAAAAAACTTTTTGAGGCCAAACTTTTTCATTTTTCATTGTGGCTCAGGCAGGCGGAGATGGGGGTTTATTAAAACGCATTCACAGTTCTGAATGAACACAATTTTGATGGATGAGGATTTTTTCTCTGCATTAATAAAGGAGTGCGTATTATCAAAGGTCTTCGCTGTAACATGGTGTACGAGGTAACGCCCTACTCAAGATTTCATTTGCCTCTTACATGAGGTCCACTTAGCGGGTTCTTAATATTTGCTAAAGTGCACGATAATAGAGTATTTTTACAGAACGTTCCACTTTGGGATGCTACTGAGCTCGCGGAGGCACTAAAACAAAAGTCATTAAAGGAGTCATCACCGAATCGCAGCAGGAGCCGGCTAATGCCACTTACAGTATCTCATTACGCTATGGCATCTACAGGGGAAAACTGACAAACAAAGAGCATAATCCAGGGCACATTAACTGGCCTGATAATTCGATCAACTCTCATTTGGCAGCCATCTTGCCCTTGTGATGGTCTCTTTTCAGCCCCAGCAACACGACCCAGACCCCTCGTGAAGTTCCTCTCCCTCTCTCCTTTCACGCAAACTCGCACGGCCACATGTACATCTCCGCTCTCTCACGCGCTCTAAAACAACAAAACATCCACCATTAGACAACGGGGTACCGGCGTAATTAGAAAATGACTTCCTTTGCAATCCTAGCTAAGTAGTTTACACACTGTAATTACAGGGACAAAATCATCTTTTCATCATTTCACTGATTGAGCTCATCAACCCAGTGGGATCCCAGGACTGTGCTCCGGCAACATCTGGGCTAAGAGAATTAGCCTTTGAATTGAGCGAGGCCTGGACCATGGCACATCACTGATCTTTATGTTTTACTGTTTTGTCTTTTTTCACATGTGTGTAAAATGACTGAAAAAAAAAAAGATTTGATTGGTGTTCGGTGGTGGTGTAGTGGTTGAAGGCTTTGCACATTTGTAGTTGTGAGTATCTCGGTTTACTTCCCCCAACTGATGAATGTCTCTTCACTCTCTCTCATCATTTCTTGCTACAGCTGTCCTGTCCATTAAAGCCATCGGGTCAGAAAATTATGTTTCAAAAGTTAGCTTGTGCATGTCTTTTTTATATTTTGGAAATGTATATTGATATATTGATACATTTTTTCTTTGTTTTTAATAAGATACATATAAATTTAATCAAAAACATCAAACTGAAGAAACGTTTTGAATGTATTTATTTTTTGTCATTCAGCCCTAGTTTTGATCCACAATGGATAAGCAAGAACATTATCGAGCACAATGCACATGAGAAGTGTAGAGTCAGCACCCAGTCAAACAACAATGTGACTGCAGACCCAGTGTCAAATGATCGATACTGATTGTTTTGTCTGTTAAGCTGCTGATTGATCTCAAAGCAGAGGAGAAAGTATAAACATTGGGAAGAGCTTTTCTGATTTCATGGAAAAATAAGCTTCATAGTGCAAGAACAGTAAGAGCAGTCTTCAAAACTCAGCACTGACAGTAGTCTGCCACAACACTGAATGTGAAAATAGTTTTATTCATTGCCTCACAAAAGTCAAAGAACGTTGGGTTTTTATTAATAATGAATTGCTTTTGCATAGGTTTTTCCTCAAGTATTTTGCCGTGGGAAGTAATGAAGCATGTTACATTACATTAACACATATTGGGACTTAATGCAGACATAAGTGACTTTTTGTCCTTATTCATGTCCATATAATAACAATAATACGGTGCCACACAGATTTATCCATAGACAAATGGTTATTTTAATAGAATGTGGTAAAATATTAATCCGAGGACTATATCCCATCTATGAGTGTTTTGTTGATGCTGTTGCTAACTCTTGGTTGAACTCACTTTGTCTTATAATAACGGTATGCAAAGTTGACTTATGTGAACGGAGGTCATTGTCTTCATTCTAACAAAAGCTCCTACATCAAACTTTGGGCCTTCAAAGGCTGACCTTGGCTCACAACAACAGGCAGTAATGATGTGTGTGCCCTGAGCTGGACTTTCTAACAAACACACATGTTTGTGCATCTGAAGGTGAAGAGCGGAGCCGTGTCTGTCCTGTGGAAAGGACTCAGCCTCTGTGTTGGCAACACAGGCAAGTGTTTAATGTGGCAGCTGTTAGCCTCGTGGATTTCCACTAATCACTCTCTCCTGATTACTCTGATGAGTGTATGATGCTCTTAAATAATCAACCCGCAATGAAAAAAAAAGAAAAATCATTATCATCATCTCCCTAAGTAGTGCAGCTGCACCCGCCTGCAATAATTACAACTAGAACAGGGCGCCTTCTCTCGTCACTTACAACCACTTATTATTAGAGATAACGCTAATTGGTGCGGTGGTGGGCGACAATTCTTCATGGGGCTTGCCATAAAAAGCCAAACCTTGAGTGTTATGGTACATCGGTGGTTTTTAAAGACAAGGTGTGGTATTAAACACTACAGCAGGAGACACCGGGGGAGTTGTAGTCCTATTGCCGGGCCTTGGCTTTGCCCTGCTCAGTGCGCTGCCATCCCCTCCCCCCTGAAGCCAGTGGTATCAGCCTGGCAGACACAATTAACATTTTCATAAAAACAATTCCCTGCCTCCAATAGTCCAATGTAATTTGTTTTCCATCTCTGTTCATTAATCATTGTTTAAATCGGTGAGCCAGCCCCTCCACTCTGCCATCTGCACTCAGCTGTGTTACAGATATGACACCTTGCCTCTTAATGGGAGCTGACAGCCAGGAGAGAGGAGGCCTGTGGAAAATAGCTTCCTGCTCGTGCACTTCCACCTCTCGCGCTGCCGCAGGTGAGGGAGTGTTATTTAATGGCTCCGGATTAATCTCAAAGGCAAACAACGTTACATTACACTATGTACAGCTCTGCGGGGGCTGGGAGACCGAGCCCCCATCAAACAATGCATTCCATATTTTGTCGAAGTTGGTGAATGCGCCTTTCTGTGCTCTGGTGAAATTAGCGCAGTCTCCCTACAATATGCTATTGTTTTCCTGGAATTGGGAGCAAGGTTATTAATTATTCACTGTTGTGTTCTCATATGAGGAGGCTATGCTTTTCACCGTATTGCCTCATAGCCTCAAATACTTTAGGCCATGGAGCACCGGCACATTTCACCAGGCAACATCACAGGCACTAGAATATTAGCGCATAGAGGAAGGGATTCAAAGTTTCCTAAAGAGTTTGAATGATAGGATGTGTTTAAAAGTTTAAATTCACTTTGATGGTCACACTTTTTCAAATCTTTCCTCTTTTTGCAGTGGTGTTCTGAAGCTTTAGATCTAAATATAATCTGAGAGTGAGAGGGGGGGGAAATCAACTTCGGGTGCCAAAAAGTTCATCTGGCTTGTTGATTCCAGTTGGGATTACACACATTCAAATCATGTGCCCTGTGTTTAAACAAGTGCTGTTATCATGGGGCAAAGCTGTGAGTTTGCTGTACTTTAATTGTGCAACTTTTCTTTTTACGTAATGACTTTGTTCGGGAGACAGTTTTAGTATCAAGTTCCAATTATTTATTTTTCGACAACTAATTTACTCATTACAGTGCATGAAGGTTGGTATTCCTGGTGACGTGATGATGGTAACTTGGTCATACTGAAAAAGCATCTTAGAATATGTTTGATGCGCAATCTCAGACAGCGTTATGTCATACAGTCAGTGAGTACTTTTTGGACTAAAACACAAGAGTGAAAACAAACAAACAGGCAGTAATCAAGACAGAAATTGCCTTACTGCTCCTGTCAGCTTTTCCTAACTTGAAACAAGATGAAAATGATGTACTTTATCTTAAACGAACCTCTTTTAAGGATAAGAGAAAATATGAAAAAAGTGTTAATTGAAAGCAACAGTGCCTAAAGGAAGCAAATGTCACATTCGCAACAATGCAATACGAAAAACAGACATAAAACCATAGCTACATAACGTGGATAAAGTCTGCCTGAAATTCAGAGTTGGCCGTAAAACACCTGCACACAGGCCCTTTCCTCTTTAACAAGTGTGTCATGGACTATAAAGCCCCACTTAGACTCTTCTCCTTTCGACTTTTTGGAGCTCCTCTAACAAGAACAACAGGTGCAGCACTATAGGCTACAGTAGTAGTAAATGAGGTGTATATTCAAAGCTGAATATTTCATGTTGATTGATCGCCCTGACTGCCACCCACCTGCTCCTCCTCCTGTCCCACCGGAGCTGGCATGAGGAGAATCCAGTAATTGAGAAGAGCAGTGCATGGGCTCTCTTTGCTCACATATGACAGATGGGGCATCATCGCTTCAAAGGAGAGCATTTGGAAACAGGAGGGAGAGGAGGCGGTGGGCAGGGGGTGAGGGAGGCTTTCAAACTACAGCTCGGTACAGGTGACAGTGGCGACCTATCGACCCGAATCACACTAACCACTAACAGGTTGACATAGGAGTGAAATAACAGGCCTGCTATAATATCACATTGAACTTGTCTGTATCCATTCATCTTTTAGACCTATAGCCTGTGGGATCTATGTAACACGTGCAGAAACATGTCTTACACATAGCAACTGTTAAATCATGTGCTTGATTACTTAAGCTTTACTTGAGAATAGGAATGGCACAATAAAGACACAGTTAAACATAATGCCATACAGACAAAATATTATAATGTATGTCATCAGCATCATACCATCAACACAAAACATATCAAACTATAGATAAATGATCCACACGTGAGGAAAGGGTAATTATTCATAAGTAAAAGTAAAAAAGTCGTCATGCATCAGTGATGTAGGTGCAGCAAACACAGTCCCAAATATAAAAATCTGTATCGTTACGTGGCTCCGGAGTGACTTTTTGCAAAAAGGAAAAAAGCAAGCTGTGGCATCTGAGAAACGCGCAGAGTTAAAGTTAATCCCACTTGGTTCGCGTTCAACTTAAAGCGCGGTTGTTGAATAGCGGGCGCGTCTTACCTGAGCGCGGCGCGGACGCGGAGGACCGGAGGTGTCAGCGCGAGTTCACGGTGCTGTTGAAGACTGATGTGGCAGCGGATGGATCAGACCCGCTGAGTGATGGACCCTCACAGATCACAGACGCCCCCCGCTCCTCCACAGACGCGCTCCTCTTGCTCTTCTGAACTCGCGTCTTTCCTCTCCAGACTGAGCACAAAGCGGAGCGGAGGCGATGCGCATTGCCTCCGCGTCTTTCCCAGCTGAAGGAAAAGAGCCAATGCAATCTTTAAAATAAATACTCGGGATACTTAGATAGACATGTCCCGAAGCCGTATGTCTCCCTCATCTGGCCGCCGGTGTAACAGACTGGCGCGCGCGCGCGGAGTCCGTGCGTAAAATGCGCGCCGGGGGTTTCCAAGACGCACGCGTCATTAGTTATTCCGATTTATGGATCTGCAGACAGTTAGTGTGTGCTTATGCCAAAATCTAACCGTTCAGCTCTCTAAAGGCGTTTTTGCAACGTTTAAGTCAAACATACCCACGTCCGGGACATTTCCTGTAATGACTTATTCTACTTTTATCCACGTGATTTGGCTTAGAAATTCAGTAGAAGAATTTCCTGTCCAACTGTCACTTCATAGATTTCTTGTCAAACTTAATTAAGACTCTCAAGGTTTTATCTGATGAAATATTTCAGCTTTTACACTAAAGAAAGGTGTAATTTTGCAAACGGAGGCAACATTTTGAGATTGTACTAATTTGAAAATGACAACAATGCATTGACTCAGTTCTAACATGCATTAAGTCCTGTATACTGTATTTATTTAGTCTAATGTATGGATCATTTGCATTTGATTGTTGCCCTGTTCATATTTTATTATACATTATAATTTACCTTCATAATGAATCCGCATTTCGATATAAATCACCAAACTGCTACAGAATGAACACATATGTTTTGACATATTGTTTTAGACTATAGACCATAGAGACTGGTATTGCTGGAATGTTCCACAGTATGGCATTCAACTTTAAAAAAACATTTGTAATTTACATTTAACAAACAAACAAAAACTTGAATCCATCCTTGAGTGCGGTCACCTCTCCACAGATGTGATTTGTAAAGAGCAGTTTAACGCTATACCACGGAACATTCTAGGCAAAGCAGTGAAACCTCCATGTGGACGAGCAGGCAGTGAAAAGTTGCATATTAAACGTGTTTTAAATGCGTGATCTCACCTGATTCAGCCTGAGCTTCATTAAAAGAGCAGAAACTGGTTCATTTTGGCGAGTTAACTTCTGGAGACTTTATACCATATCATATGTTCTAATAGCAGCTAAGAAGACACTCGCTCTCATTTAATCCATTCATCTGGCATTTACAAGTGTAACTCCAAGTACCTGTCGAGACAACAATACCTGCTGGAATCCCTCATCACAAAAATCCCTCCTAATCCCTGCAATGTAGATCGTTAGCCCCATTACATAGTTTGTGCTGTTCTTTGAAAACGTATTGGGGGCTATGTACTGCCATATACCTTCCCAGCTTACCCTACGTAAGAGCGCTGATCTGTGTCTCACCAACACAACTCCAGAGTGTTAAGCGTTGCCTAATCTGTGTCATGCTACCTGGATTTTTATATTGGAGAAATAATCCTGAAGGAAATAGAGGGGGGAGTCACCTCAGGACTTTTAAAGCTTCTTATCTACGGCCTGCACTCCAGCCATTTCCCGGAAAATGGGAAGAAAAAAAAAAGAAATTGGAACGATAGCCTTTGAGCTTCAATTAGACAAAGTACTTTTTGTATAACCTGTTTAACTAAACTGATAAGACTGCATCCATGACAGGTAAAACATACTGACAACATACATTTATTTATAGTGGCACTTAGTTAATGCAAGATCAACTGTAAGTGAATATTTGTCCACAAAGTCATTGATTTCATTGTTTATTTGCAATGAGTTTAAGAATTTTAGCCAGTTCAAATGTGGCTTTGCAAAACATGGTTAAAATGTTATGTGACAAGGTTGCAGTTGCAGTTTTGGGGCTGTAGAAAACTGCAATATCAAGCAGAACATCAAAAACAAAGATATTCCCAAAAAAAACATTAAAAAAAAGTAGCAAAGAAGCACAGTTAAAATAAAATAAATGTGTCTCATGTAAATATGAAGCGATTATTTCTGCATTTTTGTGGTTCATTTTACGGTTCACTTCTTGTACGATCATTGTTGAACATTAACAGTTCTGCTTTGACACATTCCTGATGGATTCATACAATTATATCGTCTGAAAATAGTCATTGAAAAAAAACTAAAGATTTTTTGTCAGTATTGCCCACTACTAATTGTTGATGTAAAACAAAAAGTGACGTTTTATATGATTTTCTTTACACAAATGTCCCATCCGACACCCCAAACCCCCAAAACAGAGTACATTAAGATGTTATGTTCTCTAGTAAAACATTTTCCCCAAGGTTCAGACTCATTAAAGTATCAATATGGTCGCTAATTTGTGTGATCTGCAGTTTGAAAAGCATTATTCAGATTTGCACCATAGAAAGCGATTAACATAAAACTCATGAGAAGAAGTGACTAATTTAGGTCCTTAAGAGCTCTTTAAAGAGTACAACATTAATAACTTAAGTTCAGAGACAATGATCAATGGAATCGTCTGCGTTACATAAAAAAAGAAAAGCCCGGGGGAAGTATCGCATTCGGATAGAAAAGAAACCCAACTTGTAGTCAAAATCATTTATTTGCCATGTTCATTTTAGCCTCTACATAAAGCTGGTCACGTAGGAGTGCGTACATTCGTTAGGTAGGTCGGAGAAAACAAAACGGGTAAAGCAGCGGTTTTGCTTCAGGAAAGGGACAGAAAGGCATCTCGTCCTATGCGACAGAAGATACGAGTAATACAATGTAAAGTAATCAAAATAGTGTAGATAATATCACACGATTCCTACACTTTAATGTCATTTTAGGTAAAGACAAATCTAAATCTTACCATTGTGCACTGTTATATTGTTCACGACGCAAGCAAGACAAAACTGCAACTGTATTTCAGTGTAAGAAAGGCAGTGTAAATCGCAGTAGACGAAGAGGGGGGGACAGGGGGGAAGGTTGGTCAGAGCATTAAAAGTAGTAGAAAACAGGTACAAAGATGTGTTGTTGTCACTAAACTGTCACATTTGTTGCAGCCTGGCAGCTTTGAACTTGGAGAGCTTCTTAATGGCGGGCTGAGGAGGCGGTACAAAAGTAGTGTCTGTGGAGGAGGAGACTTCGAGACCCACCTCCTCCTGTTTCCTCTCCAGTATGGTGGGCAAAGCGGGATGGGCGATGGTCAAGTGAGGAACGGTCGTCGGCATCGGATCCTTTTCTATGACCGTGCCTGAAAATGCCTGGGAAAAGATATGAACAGATGGTGGAAAATGATTCAAAATGAATGCATTGATTTGCAAAGAACTAACACCACCAGAACTAGACCAGGACTAAATCTGGACTGCAACAGGTCTGAAAAGGCCATATACAGGGTTCAGCCTGGAAGTTATGAACTAAAATACAGTCAAGATTAATATATTTTAAATTTGCTAAAAAATTATACTTTATCCCAGAATACATAGTTTAAGTTTATTATTTTAATTCCTGTTTTTAATTGATGACTAAGAAATTACCTAGCAAACAATGAGAAAATAAAAATGTATGAGAGCTCCTTTATTTTTTTGTTGAATTAATGTTTAGAGGGTTAAAAAGTTGTTTATTTATGTAAATGATGCATAAAGTTTGGATGGAGTGTCCCTAGTGTGACTTTCCTCCACTAAGCTATTTAGTTAGTTACTAAGCTAGTTAGCTAGTTGATTTAAATTTACAACAAGTATAAATACACCAAATAAACTCAAAACTAAAAAATCTTAAAACCTGTCATACGCATCAATGTAGATGTTTGATTGGCTCAGCCAAACTACACAACAAACTCAGAAGTCTTTTCCTAAATGTGAAGGTGCACTGTGTGACTTTTATGATGGAGGGGCTCGAGATAACCAGGAGATGCCATCCATTCTTATTGCCCTGTGTATCCATTAGTCAACAAAAGGCCACATGGAATTAGCAAAAGCTCTAAATCAAACTATACATTTGACCCAAAGTGCACTGAAAAGTATTACTAAATTGCATATTTGTTGGTAAAAAGAGTGAATTCACAAATCTCCAGCTGACTCTCTTCATGCCATCTCCTCTCTGTGGTTCTTTATGATCCCGATAATAATAATCAACAAATACAAATGTGATGTCAACTATCAACTGATTAATCAACTAAAGACTTGCAGTGGTTTTCTCTGCTCAAAGGAAGAACGTATGTTCAAGCATTTAGCAACAAATGAATAAATGCAAAATGAAAAGTGTTATATTGAACATCTACTTTAATGGTTTCCAATGGTTACCCATGGATAGCGTGACCCTAACATCTTTCTCTTACTCAAGAAGGCCGTTTTATGAAAATTACAATTATTTTCTTTATAATAAAGATGTTATGAAACAGCAATAACTATAAATTGCCACCGCTTCATAAAAATGTAGTATGGACCCCTTTCTAAGAACTTGGAGACTCCTTGAGAATCTTTGAGGACCAAAATGAGACAATCTGAGGTTCCAACACAAAAGGATAGTTCCCGTCACCTCAAAGCGGCTGGTGGGGTGTGCGGGGGCCGTAGTGGGACTGTCCTCCTCTGTGATGCCGTCGCTGGTGTCACTGTGATTTGTGGCGTCGTCATGACTGAAGCTGCGCGCAATCATCCGCCGCTCCTCGAAGTCCGCCGCGCTGCTTTCACTGGTGTCGCTGCACACGCTGTTTTCTCTGCTGCGCGACTTCAGGATAGACTTTCTGGGTATTGGCTCGCCGTTCTTCACATCCACAAACAACCTGGATTTAGGACAGAATAGAGCGTGAAGAGCAAGCAGAAGGGACAGATTTGTGTCAGCTTTATACGTGGTAAAAGTGACACCTGTAGATGTCTGCTGGAGTGGTGATCTTATAATGCTCCGCATGACCATTGCCGTGTCCATTCTTTTTCTTCTTTTTTGAATGGTCCTTCTGTTCTTTTCTTTCACTGTATTTCAAAGTGGTGTTTTTTCCTGTATTTATTCTAACCTAATGTTGAAGAAAATTAATATTGTAATAAACTTAAGACTATATTCAATCAAATATAAAACATATTTTAGTATGTAATGTTCTGACCTTCTTGGGTTCGACTGTGTGACAGAAAGAGATAGTTGGCAAACTGTGGACTTCCTCCTCTTCATCCTCGTCCTTTGTGTCGTTGCATGATGGGGCTTTATTGGGAGGCCCTGTGATCCAGCTGGGCTTCAGACTAAGTCCATTCACAGAAGCTGGAGGATCTCCATCTTTCTCTTCCTCTGAGGAAGACGAGGATGTGTCTTCACCATTCATGTCAGCAGTGTCTGACAATCTTAAAATAATGGAAGGCATTTATTTAGTGAGCGATAGTTTTGCAAAGGAAAAACAAGTATTTTTAAATGTTTTAAGTACATGTCTTGTTCATCCTGCAGTTCCTCCAGTTTCTCAAGTTCATCCAGTCGAGTCCAGAGCTCCTCCTCAGACAGGACATTCTTACAAACTTCACTTTCATCCTTCTCATCTTCCTCTTTCAGATCTATTACAGGGCCCAACTTGGGCTTTGATTTCGGCTTATGAGCAACCCTGGGTTTTCCTTTGAAGAAAAATCAAAACATCTATTAACTTTACATTCAAGTATAATTTGTATGTGTGCATTTTTTTAAGAATGGCCTGTACTTTACCTTTGTTAACAATTTCAGCATTATTCCTAACATCTTCTCTGATGTCAACATAATCACCTTTGTTCTACAAAACAAATATATTAGTTTTGACCTTAAGTTTGTTCTTTGAGAGAAATTATTTATGTTTACGGTATATTTATTTTTACATTTTTAAAACTTACCACTGACATAGTTTCAATATCTTTTGCAAACCCGACTCTGGCTTCAAAGTTCTTCATTGTCTTTGTCAGGTCATCAAGTTCATGCTTCACATCTGTAGAACACAATTGCATTATTAGAGACAGTCACTTTGTGTGACACAAAAATAATTGAGGCCTTTGGTTTGTGTACAAATGACAAGTTGCTCCTAGAGTGTTAAAATCTTTGTGATGTTGGAGGGGGAGAAATGAAAAATGATGACACAAACAGTTCATAATATCTTCTGCCCTGAATACTACTCCGGATCATTAAATCTTCACAACAATTAAGCCCTTTTACTAATAGCAGCAGAGGGCCCGTGTTTCCATGGCGATTGGGAGCCCCTCCAGTCAGCGCATCAAGCGGAAGTGAGAAAAGGTCAAACACAGAAGGCCTGACAACTCCGCTGCTGTCTGACACATTTCAGCCAGTTCTGTTTGTATTACAGCACTTAGCTCTGTAATAGCCGGGTGGGCCGGGTCAAGGGACAAGAGCCGGGGGGCGGGGGGCTGCCACGGGCTGTGGCAGCACATTTCTGCTCCACTAAACACTCTAATAATGTTCACATCAGATTGTTAGGGTGGCCCATTTGACTCTGTACGACTTTCTCAGACTTGGAATGAGCAAAACATAAAATAGGTGGAAATTAACAATAACCAAATGAAGAACATGAGAAAAAAAGATTAGCTGCAGCTGGAAGCACATTTGTACATTACTGATCATAGAGTTCACCCTGACAGATGTGGAATACACAAACTCAGAAATGTGAAGTATTTACCACATTACTCAGAACGAACATAGAACATTGTGATATAGATTCAGACAAACAATCACATCATAACTATAATAGAGTGAAGCACTAATCTCAAAACTACTGGAATGTGCCAAATGAACAGAACTTCTAAGTACGTGCTACAACGCCCTCTGCTGGATGTAGATGTCCAGTGAAAACAAATTGCCTATAGGTGTTTCCATCCAAAAGGATGAATGAAGACGCTTTGTGAAGCTCGTTGCTTTTGTAGACACTCACGTTTCATCCTGTGGTCGACGATCTTCTGAGCTTGCTTTGCAGAGCATTTGGCAAACCAGTTGTCACCAAGCAGCACTGTGACTTCGTTAGTGTGCACCAGTTTCCCAGGCATGAAGGCTAAAGGCCCGAATGGCACCTGCAACAAAGAGGAACAATTAACAGCAATCGCAATAACCAATAACGGTGTGTAAAAGTAGCCAAACATTGCACATAAGAAAGAGAAAAGTTACTTCAAAAATAAGTGTAGTAGTAGTTAATTCAAAGAGTAGAGGTAGAAAGAAGTTGTCCAGAAAGTTAAGTCTGAGTTACTGCCTGTTAAAGAACATCTCCATGAGCCAAGTCAAAGCAAGGGTGCATGTTTTTATAGATTTTTTTTTACTGTACACTGCCTAGCCAAAAAAAGAAAACAGAAGTCACCATTTAGCAAATATTATGTACATGCTTCCTACTGGACAGCTGCTGCATGAGTGAGTGTCAGCTGAAGCACAATATTTAAACCCAACTGCTGCAGTGAGTGGCTTCGCATTTCTGAAACAACCATGTGGAGAGACAAATCCTGTGGTCATGGAAAAGATGTCGGTGTGTTTGAGAAAGAAAACATTTAAAGGGAAGCAGAAACTAATTTACCGGTACCACAGATCTGAACCTCATTCCTTCAAGGAGAAGCAAGTTCCTTGTTTGTGAAATACTCACTGAGAAATGGAAATAAAAGTGATGCTGACCGAGAGTGTTTGGGATGAGCTGGAGAAGGCTTTGTGGAACAGTGGAAGATGTGTCGAAGTCAAATCTAGACTAAAAGCAGTTCTGTTTATCTGTGCATGTGACCGAAAGGATTTATCTCTTCTTTTTTAAAGTATTTTTTTGATGTAAATTATTAATTATCTGATTTTAATGATTTTTTTCTGTTGTTTGAACCATTTTAAGTTCAAATTGTGCTCATGTAGATGTGAAATTACTCAGAAGTTAACAAAAAAATTGAAAAAGCGACTACCCACCTCTGTGATTATTATTGACATTTTGTGCAGTAAAAGCACTCACCATTATGTCATAGGACAGTTGGTCAGGGAGAGTTTTAAGCCGGTCATTCAGGGCCTCATAGTCACCAGATACTTTTTTCCTGTAGAATGATACATTTGAAGTCAGCAATGATTGTGTAAAACAAGAAACCGAAGAGAGAAACAGGCAAACTTGTACATCGGTGTGTTTTTACTTCAAATTTTCAGTGTTTTTTCAGTCCATTGTTCTCCGTGCCATTTTTTCCCCGAATCAAAACTCGGGCAACAATAAAGATGTCTGCAACAGTTACGCGCCACATAACACTTCTTACTTTTCTAAGTGAAATGGGAAACGCTCCATTATTATTATTCTTACAATTGTACATAGAAGAACATATGTTGTCATAAAGCTTGACTTGTCCATCCAACTTAACCTCGATGCTCAATTTAAAAACATTAAACTTCTGAAATGACTTACCAGTGGTCGACGCGACTTTCACAGTCTTTCACCACCTGTTACAAACCACAGCAATTAGAACGTAACTTTGGCATTTACACATTTTATGAAACAAAATAAAATAAATAAACATGATGGAAGTATTTTTGCTTTTGAGTTAAAAGTACAATTATAATCCAACGTGTTTGTACACCGCTCTTGTATTGACACATGTAGGAAAACTAGTGCATAAAAGTATCATATCTCAAGGTCAGGATTGTTTTGTGTGTTGCCAGGTTCAAATTTCATGTAATTCTGAAATGAACACTGACCTGTACTGCAGGTTTGCAATGCAGTACAGGGCTGCAGCTAACAATTACTTTGCTCATTAGTGATTATTCCTCAGATTAAGTGTTTAGCTCGCAAAAGCCCACATTTCTTTGCTAAATCTGACCCTGCTAAAGCACAATTTAAACCATTTGAGGCCTCCAGATAGACTACACTTGCAGAGAAAACGTATAAAAACTAAAATGTACTTGTGTCCTTTGGGGTATTTCCTGCTTTATTGTAAAACATCATCATCTCAGCACGTAGCATGTTTTGGAGTCTGTTTATTCATCTACTAATTTAGTCCAAATTGATTGATTAACCCGTTTCAGCTCTAAAGCAGTGGGTCACGAACACATGATCCACAATATATTTTGGTTGTGACATTGCCGGATCAGCCAAGACCACCTGCTTTGACAAAACTTTACAAATAACGTGGGAAAAAAGGGAAAGAAAACACTAACTACTGAGAAACGGCACAGATTTCCACAGGGTCCACAAGCAATGCATCAACTCAGTAAATCTGAGGTAATAAGTCATATATGTTGTGAGACTATATGAGAGAAGTCTTCTGCGTTTGAAAGACACGTGCTACAAATGAACAGCTGTGATTGGACCGCCCCCTTACGCTCCGATTCCAGAGCCTCATGTGTTTGAACAGCATTTAAAAAGGACTGGCTGGTCAGGCAAGGAGAGACAACTGTTTTTTGTGCGAGGAGGAAACTCAGGCCAATGTAGGTCACAACATGGCATCAAAAATGATAAGTATATCCATCCGATTGCCTAATAATGGAGCTCCTTTGTGCTTTGTTGTTGACATAAGGTGCACCAACGGTAGGCACAATACAGATCTGTATCCACTGCATTTAAACGGCTAACACAAATCATACTACTGGTAATAATAATACAAATAATCATACTACAAAAAAAACAACCTAGAGAATATTTCAAACTGTTGGTGCACGTTTAATGACCCACGTGACCTTGTTTATTCAGCCACTTCCCCATTTTCAGGGGGCGTTTCTCTCTTAGCACATAAGCTAGCATAAAGTGTGCTAATATTTTTGGTTAAAACAAATATAGCCTATATCTGTCTAATATTTTATGCTGTACGTGGGGGTCAAAAGTGCACGAAACGAAATATACACGAGTGCGTTCAAGCAGAATCGAAAGTAGTGAGCATGTGATGGCAAACGAGGAAGCTTCTGGAACAAACGGATGAAAGCTCTAGGCATTTTGTAGACCATTTGGTAAAAGGGTAGATGGGAATGCAATAATAGTTGTATCTTTGTTGTAAAAATTCTCGGTGGGAACTTGGGTGTTGTTGCGTCTGCAGTCCGTCCGTCCGCGTGGTCTGTGCAGCTCGCAGCATGGACACTTCCCCCAAAATGTCATCTGGTCAAATTACCTTTTCGTGTTCTTCTCGGAGTCTGACAACTCCACCATAATGTTCCCCGCTCATTTTGCACTTTTCGGCCATTGCCAAAACCACTTACAAAACGACAGGCGGTGTGTTTTGAGACGCAAAACCTCAGGGGTTGTTGTGAGTCCTAAAGAAGTGTTTATGAATGCAGAAGCAGTTATTCCTGAGCGCCGTCCTGCTCGTTTTCATCAATGGACCAGAAAGTGAGATCCACAGTTCCGGAAGTGATCGCATTTCACACGCTCATTTCACGACCTCTGTCTCACTACCAAAATATAAATCCACGTTTGTATGAATTCAGATTATCAGTAATCCTCCTCGCCACTGTCGCTGGTACGCCATGCACCCCCAAGACAAACATCCGTAAAGTGAGGACCACAGAAATCTGGTTCCGGTTTACCTGTCAAAATAAGAGTTTACATTGCAGATCTGGTATATAGAACACCAGATGTTTGCGAGATGCCCTGATGCCAGCATCCATATTGTAATTGTATCCATATCTATGCATGGGATTCAGATGGACTGTTCAGATCAGAAACAGAAAGGGGCTTATTTCTATTGTCGGTGAACAAAATTCATAAACTAGGAACTGGGTTTGGTGCAACATACAACAATAAATAATAATAGTTGCAAAATATATCATAAAGGGCATTCATAACATTTCAAATGTATAAATGAAATAAAATATACTGAATATATACACAATATACAGTTATCAATAGTGCAGACAATTAGAAGCACAATGAGTGGTCATTAGTTTGAATAATAGTTCAAATGTTAAGTGTTCATGAGACTAACGGGCTGTGACTTTCCGGAATGTCCACGATCATATTCACTGTCATCTGGACATTGAGCTCCAGGTTGTTACCATTGCACCATGACACTAGGCGGTCCACTCCCTCCTGTAGACAGACTCATCCCTGTCCAAGATGAGCTTGATGATGGTGGTGCAAACTTGATCAGTTTTATGGAGTCATGGCTGGAGGTGCAGCAGTTTGTGTACAGGGAGAAGAGCAGAAGAGAAAGTATGCAGCCCTGTGGAGCTCCTGTGCTGATAGTCTGAGTGCCAGAGATATTCTTCCCCAACCGCACACACTGCCTCCAATCTGACAGGAAATCAGTGATCAACCTGCAGGTGGAGTCAGGCACGCTGAGCTGGGATAGCTTCTCCTGGAGCAGAGCAGGGAGGATGGTGTTGAATGCAGAGCTGAAGTCCACAAACTGAATACTGGCGTAGGTTCACGGGGAGTCCATCCTGCAGCATATGGATAGGAGTGCCCAGAGACGTGCATTCAGGGGAGGCAGGGGAAGCAGGTCCTCACCTGTCAATCTTGGGGGGGGGTTATTTATTTTTTTTAAATTAAATATATAAAATATTTCTATTTTGTCATCTGGTATGTATTATAAACCCCCTTTCCGTTTGAATCCAATATTGAACAATATTTTGTCAAATAAGAATCAACACCATCCAGCCGCTGCTCCTGAGGGACAAGCTGGAGACGGCTGGTGTGGAGCATGACCTGGCAGAGTGGATCCTGGACTACCTCACAGACCGACCCCAGTTTGTGAGAGCCCGGAACTGTGTGTCTGACACTCGGACTTGCAGTGTGGGGGCGCCCCAGGGCACTGTCCTCGCGCCCTTTCTCTTCACCCTTTACACTGCAGACATGACACGGACAGCTGTGTCCTGCAGAAGTTCTCTGACGACTCTGCCATCATCGGACTCATCACGGACGACGATGACGCGGAGTACAGAGGACTGGCGCAGGACTTTGTGGACTGGTGTCAGCGGAACCACCTCCTCATCACGCGGGGAAGACCAAGGAGATGGTGGTGGATTTCCGCAGACGCCACCCCACTGCCCCCTCACCAGTGAACATCCAAGGAAGGGACATTGAGAGAGTGGACTCATACAAGTACCTGGGTGTTCATCTGAACCACAAACTGGACTGGACTCATAACACAGACGCACTGTACAGGAAGAGCCAGAGTCGGCTCTACCTCCTGAGGAGACTCAGGTCTTTTTGGAGTGACAGGGCCACTCCTGAAGACCTTCTACGACTCTGTGGTGGCATCAGCCCTCCTGTGTGGCCTGCTGGAGCAGCAGCATCACAGAGAGGGAGAGGAGGAAGCTGGACAGAGTCATCAAGAAGTCCAGCTCCGTCCTGGGCTGTGCTCTGGACTCGGTGCAGGAGGTGGGGGACAGGAGGGTCCTGGCTAGATTCACATCTATGCTGGACCATGAGTGTCGCCCCCTGCAGGACACTCTCTCCGCTCTGGAGAGCAGCTTCAGTGAGAGACTGATCCACCCTCGCTGTGTGAAGGAAAGGTTCCGTAGGTCTTTCCTTCCTGCTGCTGTCAGACTTTATAACAAAAACTGTTAGTCCTGAACACTCGCAATACTGACCTAACCTAATACTGATGTGCAATTCTGTCATATGTGCAATTGCTGTTGGGATTCATGTGCAATTCATGTGCAATTACTGTGAAATTCATGTGCAATCTATGTGCTGTCGTGACACATATTCATGTGCAATTACTGTTGTGATCACATGCAATGGTATTTATGTATTTATTTATTTGTCTATGGGAGTTTTTATTTATTTATAGGAGATCTTCTACTGAAAGTGTTTTTCAGATTTCCTATAAGTGATCTGTTCTGTTCTTCTGTATCTACCTCTGTATCTACCTGCGTTGCACCAATGAAATTTCCGAATATCTTATCTTATCTTAATGTCAAAATGTTCAGATGTTTGCCATTCAGATACAGGGAGGAGGCTGCAGCTGCTCAGCCTCACACACACACACACACACACACTCCTCACAAACTGAGCTGGTGCAATGAAAATGATGTGTCACTCTCTCCCTCTGTTTATAACAAATAAAACACCCTGACGATATGCTCAGTGCTTCCATATTCTCAATAATGTATGAAATGTATTTCTGAAGGCTGTTTTAGGCTCACAGATTCATTATAAAACCGCAGTAAAAGTTCACTCAGAGAGGCTTCATTACATGCGCATGCTCCTGAGCCCGGCCGTGTGTGGACAGGTTTCACTATCTTCTTCCTTATTATTGTGTTTGTAGAATATGGACGATTACATTTCCAAGTTAAAACGTTTTGCAAATCTTGATTTTCAATCAAAGCAAGAGGTTATAACTAAAGAAAGACCTACACCGGTGTTGAACGGGTTGTTTTAGATTGAGCTATATATCTAAAAACACCGATGTCACCTATTGAATACAGCCTAATGGTGAGCGACACAGCTTTGGAAACAAGAAAAGGTGAGTTCAACACCATCTTGTCCCGCATTTTTTTTTTTGTGCCTCTCTCGCCCTGAACCTCACCGCACGTCACTGTATAAAGCTCACTATCATGCACAGGCTGGAGCGCCCCCTACTGGACACCCCACTAACTACAAGCGCATGGAAACAGGAGTTACGGAGCCTTTTGTACAGATACATTACCCACGTCTATTTCTAATGCCAACGTCTATTCTCTGACAAAGAAAGCAAATCAGCGCAGCCAACCAAAAAGTACTGTGACTATAGTTTAGTCGACTCCTTTTTCTAATAAATTGTCTGTGCTTCTTCTCAGCGCCCGCCGATCAGTGGCCTTAGTGCTAAAAATTGCATTGGTGGTTGTAAAATGTGACTAATACTGCTGGGTGTATTGAGCCTTGTCCACTGCAGTGACCACCCATGGACAGTGTGACCGCCGACGGGGCAGGGCTGGCACACTCGCTCCTACTTTGCCAATAAAAAAACAGGCCTATTGTGACTTGGAAGAGGACAAAGATCAAATTTGAAATGATTTACAATTGTCAATTTGGTTTTCTTCCAAATTGGACGTCACAAAGGCGCCGGTCCAGCTGGCAGCCCGGTGCAACGCTCCGCTCTTTTTTCACACTTATGTGCTTTATCTTTTGTATTTTGTAAATATTTTTTCTACTTTAGTTGTACGATCGGGACACGCGCTGGAATCGCTTAATTCAACTTGTTTTGACTTTGTTCGGCTGGATTATTGAGTGTTTTTCGTTGTGTCGTCGTGATGTGCGCTAGCTCTGAGCTAGCCCCCCCGGCCCCACCGCGCTCCTCGGCCACAGCCGCCGTATGGATCGGCGCCGGTGCGTGTATACAAAGGAGGAACTCATGAAACTGCGGAAAACCATCGTCTTACCCGGAGATCGTCACGTTATCCCGGCGGACATCCTAATTTTTCCCCTCCATCCCTTGTTGGGAAATGGGAGGTTTTGTCTATAGGAGTTTTTGTTTATAAGAGTTCTTATATTGAGAGTGTTTTTTAAACTTCCTGTATTCTGTGATCTGTCCTTTTCCTCTGTATCTACTGCGTTGTATCAATGAAATTTCCCCATGTGTGGACAATAAAGGATTATCTTATCTTATCTTCTTTTCTTTATTCATTTATATAAAGCATAACATTTGTAAAGCATATATTGAATCAATCAGACAGAAAAACTGAACAGTAACAAGTTCCATGTAGGGCTGGGCGGTTGACAGATATTATAGATCACAATATTCTTGACAGTAACATGTTAGGTCAGTCCATGTGTTAAAACTTGTCTTCAAACGTATTAGTTGACGTTTAATTTTCAGACCAATGGGAAATGTCTGTAAAATGCATCTCAAAAGCGCAGAAATAGTTTACATTTCCTATTTCAACATTTCTTTTTGTAGTAACAATAACCAGAGTAAGGCCTGGATCCATGCGGGGAATATATCCGACTCTCTTCAATCTCGGACGCCCTCCGCAGGTTCTGCAGCTGATTGATGATTGCATCGGCGCCTAAACCTGGGCTTGGGCAGGGGCCTGGTCCCTCCTGATGCGGTTCATCCTGATACACAAAAACTGGGCTGGAGTCCGGTTCCGCCTTGATCTCAACGAGCCCTGGAGGGGGTGGTGACCGGTTCTCTTCCTCTGCCGTAGGATCTGGGTGGGGGGAGATGAGCTGCAGGCTCTCCTGGAGGTGGAGAAGTTGCAGCATTCGGAATTCCCTTTCAGCCAATCTTGCTGTCACGCGTTCCTGGGACTGCTGCGACCGGCACATTTCCTGCTGTAGTTCTTGCTCCGCTCTCAACGTTGCAGTGTAATCCTCATCGCGGGGTCGAAGTCCATGACTCTGAGGGCGTGAGTTCCGGATATCATCCATCTTTATTGAACCTCACAGGTACACGCTGACTGCTTTCTGATTCGGAAACCTGGCAAAGAAGAAGTAAACCTGGCGCACTCGTACAGCCTCGTATATACCTGATGCACACGTGATGTCACAAAGCACATGTGATGTCACAAAGCACATGTGATGTCACAAAGCACACGTGATGTCACAAAGCACACGTGATGTCACAAAGCACACTATCGTGGAAGGTGGAAGCGCCCTTGAACAAAGGAAAGGAGAGGAATGCAGGTGATGTTATGAAGCCAGGGACGTGCATTCAGGGGAGGCAGGGCCTCACCTGTCAATCTTGGGGGGGATTTTTTTTTTTTTTTTATATAAAAAATATTTATATTTTGTCATCTATTGAATGAATTGAATCCAATATTGAACAATATTTTGTCAAATAAGAATGTCAAAATGTTCAGATGTTTGCCATTCAGATACAGGGAGGAGGCTGCAGCTGCTCAGCCTCTGGAACACACACACACACACACACACACACACTCCTTACAAACTGAGCTGGTGCAATGCAAATGATGTGTCACTCTCTCTCCCTCTGTTTATAACAAATAAAACACCCTGACGATGTGCTCAGTGCTTCCATATTCTAGATAATGTATGAAATGTATTTCTGAAGCGTGTTTTAGGCTCACAGATTCATTATGAAACCGCAGTAAAAGTTCACTCAGAGAGGCTTCATTACATGCGCATGCTCCTGAGCCCGGCCGTGTGTGGACAGGTTTCACTATCTTCTTCCTTATTATTGTGTTTGTAGAATCTGGACGATTACATTTCCAAGTTAAAACGCTTCGCAAATCTAGATTTTCAATCAAAGCAAGAGGTTATAACTAAAGAAAGACCTACACCGGAGTTGAACGGGTTGTTTTAGACACGCGTATATATCTAAAAACACTGACACCACTGATTGAATACAGCCTATGGTGAGCGACACGGCCATGTAAACAAAAAAAAGTGAGTTCGACTCCCGCTAGTTCTGCAATTTTGTTTTTGTGCCTCTCTCGCCCTGAACCTCACCACACGTCACTGGGAGTGCCATGTTGATGCCGCAAGTTTGGATGACACGACTACTATGTGTTTGCTAGGTTTTATTTGTTTCTCAGCGTTTTTGTTTGCACAGTTTTGTAAAGTGTTAATGCACAGCAAATTGTTAAATAGGTTAGTTTAAGGCCTGAAACTCACAAATAGATTAAAACACATTTTTAGATTGATAATTGGAAATTTGATAAAATGGGAAAAACAAAACATAAACAAAACATAATTATCACTGGTTGTGTCCATTGTGTATTTAATAATACAATATTACTTTTCATAATTCAGTGGTATGATTAACACTGTTATTATTTGTATTAGTATTAGTATTAGTAGTAGTAGTAGTAGTAGTTAATTAAAACCCTTTTTTCAATTCCTTTTTGGCCCTGGTTTGACATTATTTCTTATTAGAAATGTGCTGCTATTACAATACCAAGATGGCGGCCACAACTGCCACAGTCCTTGTCTTTGAGCTCTGTAACCTGCCTTCTGTTTACAAATGTGTTGTTTAATGTTATTTATTTATAAACATAGAAGTATTTTACATCATGTATGTTCGATTTTAGACTGTATTCAAATGCGTCATTTTAACTACAAATTAGAGCTCCATTTTTTTATTTTGAAAGTAAAAATGTACATCCGTTTTTAATCTATGCCGTACAAACTCATGGATCTATGTACAAACTGTATGAAAACAATTGAAAATCAAATAACGTTTCACTCTGATCCTGAGTGCAAACATGTTTTTTTCAGGAAAAATTGCTTTGCCTCAACAACCCTGGCCCCCTGCCCCTCCTCATTCTGACTCTCATTGGATAGTGATGCTGCATTTAAGTGTCATAGGAATTGAGAGAGCTAGTATCTGGTACATGGTACCTGCATGGATTTATTAAAATAACCACCTGTACTTATGGCTTTCCCCATCTACTACACAACATATTTGACGTTACTGTATGCAGGCTATGTGTCTGTGTACGTTAACATTCGTCTTATCTAAGCAAGGATTGAAATTCAGACATTGTACTTTGATCTACTAAACGTGAACACGTCATGAGTCCCATCAAGCACTGCGCTTCACGCTCATATGATCAGGTGAAGTGATGGTGCAAGTGGCCCCGTATGCAAGGGAGATGCTGGGTATAAATGTATTTTTGGCTGTGCCCAAGAGTATGTATTTCGTTTTTATTTATTGTGTCACAATTGCCACAGTCATCGCTGACACAGGAAGGTAGGCGGCTCACTTTTCTGCCTAAAGATGGTTATGTTTCATGATGCAATCGCAAGAAGTGCATTGTAAACATTTGTTTAACGTGTTGAAAACACATTTTTAAAAATAAGTGTTCAAGAAGTTTTAAATAATGGCTCATCGCGTCGATGATGTTATGAAGCTGTGCTGTGAGTTGTCAGCCAATCAGCAAGTCAAATCTACTGTGAAAGGCTCTGGAAAGGGGGCTGCAGCCGCAGGCGGCCTGGCCTTTGCCGGAGGAGTGGTTGGGGGTCCTCTTGGCATTGCGGTCGGTAAGTAATATACTAAATATACTACACTTTTGGTTTTACTGCTCATTTCTTGTTTTTCTCTGTTGTGTTTCTAAAAACAGTGTATTTTTGATAGGTGGTGCTGTGGGGGGTCTTCTGGGATGTTGGCTGACCAGTGGGCAGTTCAAGCCTTTGCCTCAAATCATCATGGAGCTGAGCCCTCTGCAACAGCAGAAGTTATATGATGATCTCATGGCTATTCTTGGAGATATTCAGTGGATAGACTTGGTGCAGTTAACTGCTTTGGTGATGGGGAATACATCTCTAAAGCATCAACTTACTGCTGCTCTTCTTGGATATGTCAACAAGGAGCTCCAAGCAGAGGTGCACTATGTGGACTAAACTAAATGGAACAACCCAGAGATTGTTCACATCACAAACATGAGTCCATGTTAAAACTTTGAGAACCATTATGACAAATGTGGTCTTATTATGGATTTGGTTGGAAATATTTATAATGTTACACATTCTATTTACACTCACAAAACATAACAATCAAGAGTATAAAATGTAATCTGTTGCAGATACATACATTTTTGTTTTCTCAAGTGTCTGGTTGTAAGTTTACTCAACTGTATAGAATGCTATCCTTTTAAGCTCACTGTAAATGTGACAATTACAGGTTAAGACCAAATGTATGCATTGATTTGAACAAAAACAAAACTGGAACTCTGCCTTGTGTTTTATGATAGTTATTATTCTCCTTTCTCTGCTTGGGTGTAGGTCTGTAGATTGCTGACACATTTTGTTGTATTTATACTATAAGGCAACAAAGAGGCAGAGGGTGTGAAATATTATCTTTAATATGTAAATCCTCACTCACATTCCCTCAGTTACTTGAATCCATTTTCAAGAAGAAGGCTAGAAACATATCTCTTGTTTATTCCACAAGTACAGTCTCATCATCAGGAAATTCATAGCAAGTAACCTCAAGGTTTAGAGGAGCAGGTCCTTTTCAGTTTCTTCCAGATGCATCACAATGAGGCATGGCAAGGACAGTAGTAACCTCCATAGTCTCCAGCATGGGCTATGGATACACAAACCAAGTGACACGCAGAAAGAACAATAACCCAATGAGGATTGGTCCTTTTCGTGCTCAGGATCACACAACATCTGTAGCAATTTTTCTGTATTGTGTATCTCCACTTAAAGGTCACGTTTTTACCTACAGGAATGTCACCCAACTTGACCTTAATCTTAGACAAGGCCAAGAAAATCAGCTGATGCACTCATAGATGACACAAACTGTTGCGTGGACCTGTGAGGACGTAGAAGGATCTTCTGGATTCACTGCTGTCCTGGGAGGACTTGTATGGATCAACAACTTCAGGCTGACGGAAGTCTAAGAAATCAGTGTACTTTAGGTCTCTGTGGTCCAGCCGGTTGCTTACCTATTCCCCGGTACCCATGTTCTCCCTTTTCAATGAACGGGGGAACTACGGTACCTCATGTTGTCTGTTGTCTTGAATCTCTTCAAATTCTCCTCAATTATAGGGTAGGCACATACAGTTCCACATCCCCAATAGTTGTTCATAAATGTATGGTTTTACAGCATAACACAACGGCATCATATCTAGCCACGGTGAAGGTCCGGGGAATATAGGGCTGAACCTGGGCCAGCCGGATTCCTAAACCTGTACATTTGTATGTTGTTTGAAACAGTCAGATCATTATTCACTAGTGGACTACAGACTAGTATAAGTCACTAGCACATCTTTGATTAAATCAGGACACCCTGAGGACACTTAACCGACTAAGCGTAATACATTAATCTCAATTATATGGTTTTAAAAGTTACACTGATGCTTCTTCTCTTAGGGTTAGCATTTATCCATTAGCAAAGTGATAAATCTGTAACAGCTTATCCCACGTCCTTTGCTCCAAATGAAAAGTTTGTAACCCCATTATTTATCGCCTGGAAGTACGGAGGAAGCGACCCGTAACGAGCGGCTATGGACAACATTTTTGCCCAAATTAGATTGACAGAAGATCCACAAAAGGGGACCCCCGACCTCAATCCGTGCGTAAACCACATCCATGGCGTAAACCTGCCTCTGCTGATGTGAACAGAAGCGGCTCCGCCTCTATGTACGAGAAGGCACAACATTCCCTGCTCATATTCATCAAACACAAATGCACTATTCTCCAGTTAGAGTGTCTAACACGATAGAAAATACTCCATTGTCAACTGTCACGGGCTTCAACGAGCCATGATATAAGCTTAAACCATGAATGTATATAGTACTGTGTTATTTTCTCACAGGCATGTATTTGAACTGCCTGCATTTTGGTGTCCACGTGATGTAAACAAGGGTCCTTATGACAGAAATGAAGACTAGCTGCAAGATGGTAACCTGAGATTTAAATAAAAAACAACATGAAAATACCAAAAAGAAAACTTTTTCTTCTTATAATTTTTGCGTATGTAGCATTTTCACTTTACGCTGCATACAACGTGTTTTTTAGTACCAAAGCAATCTCCCGTGTTCACCGAGTGGTAAACAAAGGCAACGCACTGTCGGGTATTTTCTTACCTATTTGTTTTACTAAGCGCTCAGTTATACTTGTATAATTTTAAGTATCATTACACCAGGAGCGATGAAATGAACTATTTTGAAATGTAAATCCTTTATATTCGTAGGTGGTGTTAGAGATGGAGGAGCTGCGCCTGTTGTTGCGGATGAGTGGAATCCGTGGGAGAATGAACTGGTGGACTACAACTCAGCCCTGAACAAAAAGAGAAACGCCTTCAAACAGTATTTGGACAAAAATAAGATAAACAAAAACGAACCTAAGAGATACAAAGTGCAAATCTGGGGGAAAGCCGCTATAGGTACGTGATTTTACTATCAATTAATCGATCAATCAATCAATCTCAATAATTGTATTTCAATTGTCAAGACATTGTTATATTTTAGGATTATTTTTAAATCTTTGAGTTATTGCACACTAAAATTAAGCAATATAATGCTAGGTGTTAATATAATATCTGCTATCCATTTGTTTAGGACTTTACCTTTGGGAACATGTTTTAGAGGGACCACTTAACCCCTCAGACAAAATAGCACAATGGAGAGAAGGAGAACTGCAGTGTGGAAAGGTTGATTACAGGTAATAAATACAGCACTGCTGTAGTTATTCTCTGTTTACTTATAATTTACTCCTTGTCATTTCTTTCCCCCCCCCATCTAGTTTTTATACAGGACCTGCTGTTGTCCAGGGCCACGTTCCACTGGGCATGAATAACCTGGTTGTGGTTCTGAACGGCCGCGAGCAACAAAAAGTCTCCTATTCAACACGGTGGTTAGAGCATATCCAAGCTCTGGTACACTCGCGCACTGTGTCACATGTGGCTGTGGTCTTGCTGGGGAATGAGCAGTGCAACAATGACTGGATAGGTCCTTTTTTGAAGAGAAATGGTGGCTTTGTTGATCTTCTGTTTGTTGTGTACGACAGCCCCTGGATTAATGACAAGGATGTCTTCCAGTGGCCTCTTGGTGTTGCAACGTAGGTCGCAATTAGGCAACAGTACATTTTTAAACAAACTTTTCAATATAATATGTAATTTCACTTTTTCTTTCTAGATACAGGCAATTTCCTTTGGTTAGACCAAATGCCCAGCTGATCACATCAAACAGACAATACATCTGCAATTTCTTAGGAACTGTTTACAAAAATTCCTCCAGAGAAACTCTCATGCAGGTTCTCTCTAACTCTGGCTTGGAAAAAGAATGCATTACCTCTGCCCGCGAAAAGTAATTCCTTTGTCATTTTAGTGACTTCTAAATATTTGTTTGTGTGAAAGGACAACATACCTGATGTGTTTATAATCGTTTGCAACAGGTGGCTTCCTCAGGAAACATCAGACAGTCTGAGGCTGTACCAGAACGCTCTGGCCCAAAGTGAACTCACCCTTTGTCCAGTTGGATTCAACACCGAATGCTATCGCATCTATGAAGCTTGCTCTTATGGGTCAGTGCCAGTTGTGGAAGATGTCCAGACCCCAGGGACATGTTCAGCAGGGTCCACCGCTCCCCTACGTCTGCTAAAAGCTGCAGGAGCTCCATTTATATTCATCAGCGACTGGAAGGAGCTGCCGTCCATATTAGAGAGGGAAAAGGCGATTAGTCAGGAGCAGAAGGTAGACCGGAGAAGAAGACTGCTGGAGTGGTACGCAAGCTTTCGACAGCAGATGAAAGAAAGGTTCACAGAGATCATTGAAGACACCTTCTTTAAAAATGCCTGACCCGTCCTTATTATAAGTATTATTATTCAGTCTTAATCTGTGGTAAATTGAGATCTGTGATTGTTTTTCGTATTATAGTAGTGTCATGCATTTATGAAATTAGTTTTTAGAAAATTTTTAAATGGTAAAGGTGACAGTTGGCTTGAACTTTTTATACAGTGTACTGTTTACAGTGGTGGAATGTTAAGTTATGCTGCCTTTGCATTATCATATGCATAGTTATTTCACTTAGATTTATTCAGCATAGTTTCAATGACAGTGAAATTATAGCATCTTTGAGTCAGCCGTTAAAAACATTAATATTTTGTTCATTTGTGTATGTTTGCCATAATTACATCAACGCATCTACATATATCAAAACCGTGTTGAACATAAAGATTGAGTGCTAGATTGACAGTTTCTAAGATATAGTGCAATCAGATCAGAAGTGTTGTGCTAATATTGTTGGTGAAAAGCATAAGTGAGTGTTAGTGATGTGACATGTTGCCTTTTGGTCATTACATTTGAAATATATTTAAACGTATTTATTTAAGTGCTTTGGTGCATGATTGTTTTAAAAAAAGGTGCTAAGAAATAAAGAATGATTCTAAACGATTCAATTCCTCCTGTAGATGGCGCTGCAAACACATTTATGGAAAGTTTAATTGCTATGACAGTATTCAATTAACTGAAATTGTCCTCGAAACTTTTTTTTTTTTATTATTATTGACGAAGCACAGCAAATATCCGATTTAAATATGTAGATTTGGTAACGATTTGAATTTCTTAAACATAAATTGAAAGTAGGATAAAGAATACTTCGGTGATACAGTTCGATAATGTACTTAGTGTCTGGAAACAACAATCTGAGAAGGTCCTTGTGCGTCTCGGAGCAGCACGTACGCGTTTGTGTGACTCGGATCCCTCCCCGTCCTTCCTCCCGTCCTCCGGTTCCTCCCGTGCTCCAGCTGCTCTGCTGCAGTCGGCCTGCCCTGTCTGCTCCTGCCCTGTCTGCCCCTGCCTGCGCCTCTGCTGCTGCTGCTGCTGCTCCTGCCGCCGCTGCAGAGTTGGCGAGAGACCGTCGAGGGAGAAGAACCGGGGGGAAGTGTGCGCGCGCGGGTCCCCAAACTGGAAACGACTCTCTCACAAGTCTTTGAACTGAGCCTTCCACCGGAACAGCCCCACGAAGAGCTCCCGATCGCCGCGGCGCAGACCTCCCAAACTTCGGACGCTGAATCTGGTCCTCGGCGCTTGGACGGGCGCAGCTCCCATTGAGCGCGCTCGCCCTGTTGGATCGCGGCTCCAGAGAAGAAGGGAGGACATTGGACAATGGACTAAACGCTCCCGTGGCCCCCCGCGATAAGCTAGTTTTTAAAGTGGTGCTAACTGTTCGCTTGAGGCGTCGTTTTCAATTTTCTTAGCCCGTTTCCCCCCGCCCCGCGTCTGGTTCTGTTTGTGGGATGCGGCCGCTGCTGTAGGAAGCCGCTTGTTGACAAACAGTTTCTGCAAGTTTTCAGCAGACGGTGTCCCTGAAGCGGAGGGAAAATGTCCACGCCGAGGTTCAAAAAGGATAAAGAGATTATTGCGGACTATGAAAGTCAAGTAAAAGGTAAGAGGATCCTTTTTGTTTGTTTGTTTTGGTGAAGTGTTCGGGATGTGATCGTGGTTAATTGGGAAGCAGCTCGTGCATCCTTTACCTGCTGCACTTATATGAGTCATAGTGAAGATGCAGCGTGTTCACACCATGAAATATGCACCCGCAGATTTATGCTCAGCAAACTAAGCACGAACGTACGCGTTAAAAATGATTTGCTTCAATTTAAAAAAACGAGTTTAATCAACAGCGTGTGAATGAGCCATTTATATGATCTATTATAAATGGCTTTTAACTCCAACTCAAGACATCTGGGCAATGTCAGCTCTTTCCTTTTGAATGACTATATTAATATTGATTTCTCATCGATTCAGCAGATTGTCTCTGATTGTTATTGAGCTGTTAAAACCTGTTACTGCCACGATGTAAGGAGTTAGTTTGATGCAATACTTTTGTTACTGCTTTTCCCACGGTATTGCAGAGTGGATAGAAGGAAAAAGCACAGGTTCAGGCAACACACCTGTAGAGAAAGAAAGATAACACGAGTGCTTGGAGGCTCCTCAAAAACATAGTGTAATATTAATTAATTCCAGTCATGCCAGTGGCCCACCACACGCACACACACACAAGAAGAATAGGCCTATAACTGATTTGGAGGTGTGCAAGTCACAGTGAAAATGGCACCCTAAATTATCACGTCTTCCTCCTTCAAGCTTGACTGTGCATGCAGGTCGTATCCCCAGACAGAGTTAGCTGTCCCTTGCTCCAGAGTAACCATGGGGATTTGGCCCAGAGCCAAACAGCACTGTTCCTTAGCACTGTTGGCACCCCTGAACACCACCTATCATGTTTCCTGCCTCAAATGTAGAGGAAAGCAGGGAGAGGGTCAGTGGGGGTTGGGGCAGACTGTGGAGAGGACAAGTGGGCAGTGCTCCTTTGGGAATTAAAAGATTGCATGTGGCTGAGCACAAGCCCTCATTTGCAAAGAATGTCAGGCAGCCTTTCTTCTCCCGGTGACGATGACTAAGAGCGTTTAGCCTATAATAGAGCCTGATGCACAGTCATAGAGGATGCTGAAGAAGAGATGACGAAGCTTCCCATTTGTCACACAAGCCCCACTGGGATACTCAGAGCAACCTAATGCTGTGCTGAATGTTCGGACCGCTGGTTAATCGATGCTTCAGGATTGTTTTAAGGCTGATGTTGTCCTGATCACACAGGTGGACATAAAGCTCGGTGTGTATTGTGTGAGGATCTCAGAATGTATTTCACATGGGAGTGAGTCATTTCCCTAAAATACTGTGGTGGTTCATTTTGCATTGCAAATATAGTGCTGATGTCCCCCACCTTGTTTAAATGCACACATAACTTTTTACTTTTTCTTACAATGTGATACTGTCATCCAACTCAAATTTGTTTTGTATCCTCTTCCTCATATAACGCAGTGCCCATCACATTACAAAGTGTTTTTGTGAAATGTGAGCCATGAGAATTGAGAGTGATAACGAGGGGATCACATCTGCAGTTGAGCAGAACAGCTTCAGGCAGAGTCTGGAGAACACACACCGATTACTCAAGAATTAGAACAATAAGCAGCCACAAGGACAAACGAATCAGATTCAGCTGCATTCATCATGTCCATGGAATAAAATATAATGTTTTGATTTAGTTCTTCCCAAATCATTTTGCATTAGATTTACATTAACTACCCTTTCCCTTAATTTTGTAAAAGAAATGATGTCTAAATTAAAGGGGTTCTGCAGCAGGAGGATTTAATTTAGCTCTCTGCTGAATCTGCACACTAGTGGAAAAAAACGACAACAATAAAGAAGAATTTCTTGCAGTGGAATTTTATGGAGCCCATTGGTTTCAGTCAATTAAAGTCAGTTGAAAGGAATTAAGCTTTGGTGCTTTGGTGGAACAGAGAGGCGCTCCCCTCCTGGGTAAAGTTGGTTTAGTGTCAGTCTGCAGAGAGGCGTTTGGAGCTCAGGGTCGTGACTCCAGTGGCCGAATCCTCGAGCTCTCAACAGGGGTCCGATCCCTGGACATCTCCTCTGAGCTGCCTTCTCTGCCATTGAAACGAGACCCTGAAACTGACAGCTTGTCTTGTCTGTTCTGGGTCTTTCAACAATTTAAGGGCGGTAAGTGAACGATTGCAATTAGTTACAAATCCTCTTTCTTTTTCTGCTGCAAAATCCAAACGTTGCCATCTCATCAACCAGGCCACAGACCAGATGTCACACACATGTGGCATCTGGTTCATGTGAAGTAAAACTATAATTCTGATTTACATACTCTTTTGATGTTTGGAGAATAAAATAAGAGTCACTCAGAATATTTGTATCTGTTTATTTTTTTATCACTACCCCATACAACCCCACTTTTTTATACGTGTTTTGTTTTCCATTCTAATTGTCAAGTGGTCTGTGGAGAAGTAATTGGCTATCAGCTTAGTATCCCCACATCACCTCAGGCTGTCTGATGAGCAAGTGTTGTTCCGACAAGTGTAACCAGGGACCGTGTGACAATCGTATGACTTAACAGCGGGTGGTAGCCACAGCCACGTCTCGCTGTACATTTGCAGTCGTATAAGGATGTCGGGTTTAAAATGACAGAATAGCAACGACGTGGTGGTTGTTGACTTGTTGCGTGTGTGTACTGGCAGCGGGGCTATAATTAGACTCCACCTTCGTAAGAGGCAAACAATGTGGCAAACTGCAGGCTCGTCGGGTTGCTGATTCCCCCGATCCCGTGAGCTTTGCGTCCTCTCAGTCTGGAGAGGCGTAGATGGAATTTAGAGGCTGACACACTAAAGGCATCCCAACACCTCGCCAAGCACTTCTGCACTGCATTACGCACCCTTCACACACTCGCCATCTGTTTTGGCTGCTCCTCCTCCTTCTAGGTCTGTGTGCATTGTGTGCGTTTCCACTTGATGCTTTGGTGTAGGGTGCTGTTGAACTGGGGTGCTGGGTGTGGCAAGTGCGTGGGCGCCCCTACGCGACTGACTCAATGGTTATTGACTGCACCATCTGTGGACATTCACCCCTTTTTTGCAGTTTTAATAAACCCTGTCTTCTGCAGGCAACACTCTAACTTCCCTGCTGTGCTTTTCAGAGCAGCCACAAAGGCCCGTCGGATATTACTGCTGTCAACCCCCACAACCCGCAACACCTTCCCTGGTCCAACATCATACAGCTCAAGACAAACACTAGCAACTTTAGCATCATTGGTTTTTTTTTTTTTTTGGGCACAATAGTAGTATAGTACCACACAGTATGGAGTGAATGAATAATGCACTGCAAAACGCTTTGAATGGAATAATAGACCTGTTGTTATAAATCCAATGATTGATTAATTGATGAATTCATTTTAAACATCGGTAACTTTGCTGCATGGAGATTTCTAATGTTGTTGCCTCGTATGGTATTTAATCTTGTACTCTATGAAGAAGAACAGATTACTCCATCAGGCCAAGTTACAGGTCAAATCTGTGGTGAGGCGAGCTAGTTCGCCGTGAAAATCATGTTACGGTATTAATGGCAACAATAATTCTATATGGAATATTCCAATCAAAGCAGAGAGTTCTCCCCACCAGAAAGCGTACATAGTGTACTTTGAACATTGCAATATGATGCATATTGAAAACTGCTTTACTTCTGGACTTTAGACTTTATTCTTTGACTTTATTCTTTGCCTTTTGTTGTTGTTATTGTTGTTTTATGGCGATTCTTTGCCTTTATTCTTTAGACCTTTTGACTTTATTCTTGACTTTATTCTTTGACTTCATTCTTTAGACTTTATTTTTTAGACCACCTCCTCCCTGTACCTCCATCATCAAGCAATGGAAGGAGTACTTTTACGGACTACGACAGTCTGAGGACTACGAAAAGTCTGAGGAATAAAGTCTGGCGGTAATGCAACAATTGGATGCCAACCGCCATAAAACAACAACAACAACAACAACAACATCTAGCAACAGAGACTCGCCGCTAAAGCACTGTTCACACCACGGCGTCAAATTCACGCCCGACGCAGAAGTTAGACGCCTGTACATTTGAAGACAGACTCCCCTGACGCGTGTTCTCGACGCCCCGGACTCCCGTTCGTAAAATAAAGTCAACAGCAGACGTGCGTCCAAGTCGTCCTGTGCACATGCGCAGTGGATGAATTGTGCAAGTGTTGCTTTTCTCGTGGTGTAAATGGAGTTTCATGGAGGACCATGGCTTTGGTTTATTAACTTTACAAAGTCCAAAAGCGGAGGCAATGGGCTCCGGGGCCCGTCTGGGAGCCGCAGATATTTCAGAGGTGAGCAGAGTTTAGTCAATGTCATTATTTGCTCCAAGAGCTGCGTCTTAAGGATGTTTTTTTTATCTTGCGGTGTTTGTTTTGGGTCTTCTTCCGGGTTGTGCATAGCACCTCACTGGAGCATCTGCTGCAGAAAGTTGGACAAAGCTGAACATATCGGCGCCGGCAGCTTTGGACCTTTTCACCTGAATCCTGTTGATAGGGTTTGATATAATATCAAACAATAATCAGAAGATATTTTGGCAACCCAACAGAAATGCACTAAAACATTAAATTCATTGGCTGAGGTTTAAGTATCAGAAAGATGTTGGACTGACTGTAAAAGTATAACCAAATACCACATTTATTCATTTGATCAGCTCTTTTTTAGCATTTATAAAGAACATTGACATTGGTATCATATTCAGCCTATCTTCAAAATTACACTTAGAATATTATTTGATATGTAGCCCCCCTCTATTGCCACACAACAGGCCTGTGTCATCCATATAAATAGTATTTTATGACTTTTTGGACTATATGGGATCTGGGTTCTGTTTCATATTAACCATTTGAAAGAACCAATGGAAACGGGTCATTGGTGGTTTGCTGCTTTTGGTTTTGCGCTTTCTGGGCTCCTTTCATTCCTTCAGACCGCTGCATATGGGACGGGGCCTCAGCATATGGGCAGACAGGAAGGCAGACAGACTACTTTTGACCACCGGGCCCTGCCACTGCCTGCCACCCAGTCAGGCCTGGATTAGACCACGTCGGGGACCGGGGGAAGGGCAGAAGACCAGCCGCCACGAGGTCAATACAGTGAAGACGCAGGTTATAAGCTGCTGGCGACTTGGGGGGGACTTGCTTTAATCTGTCTGTATGTTCATCTGATTGATTTGACAGACCTAAGCTGTTTAGTGGCAGTGAAAGCTTTTGAAGATTGTGGCTAAACATGCTGTAAATAAAAGCCCTGTCTAGCACTAGAATTCCCCTTGAAACCAGTGTCGTACCGCATTGTGTACCCGAGTTTCCGCTCAACTTGTGAGAAAAGTCCTATTACAAGTCGGGGCTTGTTCAAGAGGGCAGGTTGTTGGTGGAGTCTTGGAAAAACAACCTTCTGGGAAAACGGGACCACGCTTCCCAAGGCGATCTCCTTTACTCAAACCTGCCTCACGTGGCATCCGTCCAACTGTGTGACTGCGTGAACAACTTTCAACAAGCTGTCTTTGCAAATCAAACAACCTCAAAGTAATGGGATGTTCAAGTCTGTCAATATATCGGCCCAAAGTTGCATCAGGCTGTAATGCTTTACGTAGAGCTTCAAGAGCAGTTTATTCTCCCTCTTACTGCGACCTACTTCTTTCTATTTGTAGCATACCTGGCGTAGGGAATTTAATGATACTAGCTAGATTGACGTGATAATAGTATGGGCCGCCTATGTTTTTGTCTTTTTTATTTTATGTCTGTGGCCGATTTAATCACCCTTCGAACCCATATGTCCATCCTTTCCAGAAATATTGCACTTAAACAACATTTAAATGTAGAAATAACTCTACCAGGCTATGTTTATTGCCGTGGCATGTCAAGAAGACTGGTCTAAAGTTTATGCAATTGCTTTTATTGCCTGAAAGGATTTAACAAAGAGCCTAAATTACATCATTGTCCCGTTGTGTCGCAAAAGACAATGCAAGTACATAAAATGCACTGCGCCATATGTTTAGGCCATCAAACCAGATGGTGCACACCCAAGAAAAAATGTTAAATAAAGTAACGGCAATAAAATATAGAAACTTGCCCAATGCCAAGAAATCCCACTAAAAACTAAAAATACAATTGCTGTGAACCATACCATTGTTTAGTGCGAGAGTCCATATGTCTCTCTCTGAACGGCTACGCCCCCTCCAGTCCAGGCCAACCTTAACACAAGTTTAATTTACTGCATGTTGTAACTCTTTATTGACCCCCATTTTCTTTCTTTTTACCTTGACCTCATGACAATGGGGCAAGAAGGTCTCGTCAATAAGCCAAAGACCACCCTCAAGTCCCTGTGCCCTTGTGCCATGAAAGAAAGTAGAAATTTGTTTGGAATAAATGCCAGATTGTGAGTAACGTCATTAATTATAGCTAGCTTAAAGGTGCACTGTGTAACTTTTCTCTTGCTTGTATCCATGGTATGTTATTGCTTTGCTTGGAATGTTCCATGGCATTTAAATTGTCTACCTCCATACCGGTGACGGCTAGGGTTAAATAATTACATTCTTGTTTGACAAATCGATCGTCAACTAAAAAGTGGCTCACAAAAGCTCACAAAACTATGTAGTGTTTTTTTTATCTGACCATATCTGACCAAACTGCAATCACGAGACTAAGATCACGTGGGAGTTCATGCATAACAACTGTTTTCAGACGAGTACTAGGAAACGGATTCACGTGTTGGATCACAGATTAAATTCAATTCACTCTCAAATCTTCTCATTATACCATCTCCTTTTTATCACTGTCCCATATAAATCCTTCTGTTCAAAATGAAATAATTAACTAAAAACTCATCCAAATTATAGGTTCACTCACATGATAAGAATGCATTGTTTTCAAGGTATGTTTCAAGCCATACGAACGCCTGTAATGGAATAAAAGCAAGATATATAAGTTTAATGCTAATCTTTCCAGGCAATCAATAACATCTCCATGGAGACAAGCAGGTCGCTGACCCTCCACCATCAAATTTACTTGATGCACTTCTAAATAAAAAAGTCAATACAAAATACAGATTTTATTTTTGAAAGAAATACTGTAATGTTCCGAAATGCGTTTGTTGTGGTCACTTCTTCCTTTGGTTCTGTTTTGAGTCTGGCTCGGTGAGGAGTTTCCCATGGACTCAGCCTTCATTTCACCCGGCTCACAATAACGTTCATTCATTGTGGACTGCAGCCATAAGGACCCAGGAGTCAGGACTAAGACTGGTTTTAGAGTAAGTCGTGACTCCACCCTCCCCATAGAAGGAAACTAGAGCCTGCTCTGTGGTTTTAGCTGCGGATATGTTGAGTGTTTAGAAACGGGGGGGAAAGGGAGCCATTTACGGATAAAGATCTGTCAGCTATGTTCCCCGAGGCTCACCGACACACGCTGCTTTTCCCAGTCACAAATGATCTCTGCACCATCATCACCAATACAGAAATGTTGTGCGTTATGTCACTAAATGACTCAATCACTCATGTTCTGACAAAAGGCGATGGGCAATGCGTGCGGAACATGAGGGCATGTATCAGAGCTGCTCTATATTGAGTACAGTACTTCACTTTACTCACTGAATATATGTGGCAAGAAAAGAATTACACGTTGCACTAAATATAACTGCTATATCTCCAGTACTAATAGTAAGTTCATTCAGAACCTACTATTATTATTACACTTTTTTCCCCTTCTGTCTAAGAAAAGTTGATTATAAAATGGTATAACCTCTTTAATGTGTTTTCACTGTCCACTTTTTGTGGTTGTTATGCAATGGATGAAACCGCAGACACTTCTCACGATGGTCTTGTCAGTACAGTCATATGACTTAATGTCTATTCTGAGCAATATTACTCATTCACACACATTTTTGTCTTTGTAAGTCCCTTGTCTTCAGTCACTTGCTGACCCCAGGATGGCGGCCTTCTGTCCAGTCCATGCTGACCCTGGACTCACTAAACCACTGACCTTTGCTCTCTGACCTGAATCACCCTGCCAACCCTTTCCACTCCAATTAGCCTGGTGTGGAGCAGCAGCCACACCAGGGAGTCTGGTCAATTCAAATCTGTAATTACACTCTGGCTTTAATCCCCTTTTTCAGATGTTTTTGAATCTGGTGATGACGTGGGGAGAGAAAGTCCCCCACAATCACAGTGTAAAATTGTGTATGCGTCACAGGAATATGTATACCAGTAAATATATTTAATCATTGTTTATGTTGAACTATCTTGATCATTTTTGTATTTTTGCTGCCCCAATTTGGACTGGTACCACTTCTGATATGAAATGTCTGTTTGGAGCGGAATTCCTCTTGGCATAAATTCCTGTTTGTTGTTGCACTAACACAAGAATCAAACCACTTGCAACAATTCGACTTTGTAAGCCACTGGAAAATCTGTTATGGCACTCCACAGTGTAATACGTTCTAACGGCCTTGTTGCCACATCTTTCCTCGGCTAATTATTGAAATTATGTCTACACAAGGAAATCCTATTGGCCAAGCTATAAAAGCACCCAGCAGGCAGATTGCAGCGGCATAGTAACTATTTGCAGTTAGTGTTGAAAGTCTTGTCACGTCATTTCTTATTCTGCAGGATTTTTTTAGGTTATCTTGGGCTGTAGTGCGGTGCTCTCTGTGAGAAGTCCCAGCAGACTCCTGACAGCTTTTTTAATAGTTTAATACGAATGGCATGAGCTGCAGAGCAAAGATGTTTTTTTTAGATCCCCCTGCAGATTCGCTGATCCTGTTCCAGTGTGCTCCAGTTTTGGATTTCTAAATGGAGCAAAGCTTTGACACTATGGCTGTAGTCGACTATGGAAATTCTTGGTCAACTTAACATATGCCTTGTGTGTCAACTAATCGACTAAAAGGGGACGTGGCGTGGCACTGACAAATGTTCTCAAAACTACGTACACGGACTGCTTGAGAATAAAGAATAAACAATCAAAGTTGATGAAATAAATAATAAAATATATATAATAATATAAATATAAAATGTATTTTTATATATATAAGTAACAATTACAACTATAAAAAAATACTATTACAATTTTTTTTAATGATCAACTAGTAATTATTCTGATTAATCGTTGCAGCCCCAATGTACCCAGAGAAGTAAACAACATCTTCATTGAGTGAAAAGGCAAATTAAATTGTCCAGTCATTACTAAACTGTATTTATCTGACTCCATGCATTTTCATTTCTGCTGTTGTCCATAAATCCTTAATCCTAATAAAATAATTTGTTGAAATTTTTACTAGCCATCAACCGATATATTGACTAAAGGACCAAATGACTACAGCCCAAATTGACACAGGATGATTAAATAAGTACCACAAAGTTAAAATAGTTTGCTTTTGTCGGATGCCTAATGTGTGGACAATGGTCTCATGTATCTTTCTGTATGATCAGGAAGTGCGGTCTCCTCTGGGATATCCAGATTTATCCCACTGACTGTGCAGAGCAGAGACTCTTTCTGCTTGACTGTGGCATTCGGAGGAGCAGTACGAGGAGTTCCTCTCGAACCAAAATGTGGCCTCTGTCCTGCTCCTCTGTGGGAGACAACAGAGAAAGGGCCAGTCTTGCCCTGCTATAGTGCAGAAAAACAAAGAGTGCTGAAAGCTGATCAGTCTGTTCTTTTCTTCTGTCTGCCTCTTTGTCCAGCGTTGTGTCCCGCACTCACTGCAGCTGCCCTCAGGTCCACCGTGACCAGTGTCATTATATTTGTCCTGAGATGTATAAGTGCACGCCTTGATGTTATTTTAGTTTCTAAGTTTCTTCTTGAACGTGGTGATTGTTTATTGCAGTAACATCTGCACAACATGACGTTTGTCATGTCACTTTTTGCAAATATTGAAGTTGTCATTTATCTGGGTTATCATCAGGCAAGCAAGTACTTTTGAAAAGTGCCATCTTTGCAAAGTATTTTATGTAGAGAACACAACTCCAAATGATTGGAGTAAGATTGGAACAGTATTCTAACTCATGCTCTAATTCATGCTCTTGCCCAAAATGATACTGTGTTGTGGTAATTGTTATTTCTTGCAGTAATTGAGCGAAATATCAAATCATAAATTAAAGCCGCGATAGCGGCGAAGATGGCTCTCGCCTCCCGCCCCGCGCACCTTCCCGCGCACCTTCCCGCCCGTCCATGTTTTCTGCTGCGTTTTGCGGCATACCAAACGAAGCTCAGTAATTCACCGTTGATGATTGCGTAGTTTGCGATTCAAATAGTAGTTTGTCAAACAAAATGCAAGATCGTGCTGAACGCAGACCTGAGCAGAGAGAAAGAGAGAGAGCCTCGGTGACCCGCGACTTTTCATTGATGTTCAGGGGGTCAAAAATATCTGTGTTGTGGCAAAAATAATAAAGCCTAAAGCCTAAAGAATAAAGCCTAAAGAATAAAGCCTAAAGAATAAAGCCTAAAGAATAAAAGCCTAAAGAATAAAAGCCTAAAGAATAAAAGCCTAAAGAATAAAAGCCTAAAGAATAAAAGCCTAAAGAATAAAAGCCTAAAGAATAAAAGCCTAAAGAATAAAGCCTAAAGAATAAAGCCTAAAGAATAAAGCCTAAAGAATAAAGCCTAAAGAATAAAAATTTAAAAGTCTACAGAATAAAAGTCTACAGAATAAAAGTCTAAAGAATAAAAGTCTAAAGAATATTCCCTCCTCCCTGTGCCTCCGTCTTTCTGCACCTCTGTGGGTAATTTCAAAGTCTTTTCAAATTTTGTCTAATACTTAAATTTCAACTAATACATGTAAAGACACGTTTTCAGCACATTTCTGTTGGATTGCCCCGACTATCGTTTGAGGGATTCTAATATTTGTCAATATCGTACATCCCAATTTGGGCAATGCCATTTGAATGTGCATCTGTTTAAATAAAAGCAATAACCTGTCAAACGTCCATTGAAGCGCCAGCTGTGGTCAATACCCCAAAAATGGGTCAACTCAATTTAAGCAAAATGTAAACGATCGGAGGCCGCTGAACGCAAAGTTGAAGCTCCAACATCAGATGATTCAGTCCACTGTCAGTTATGTCTCCACAGCTAACATCGTATTTCATTGTATTTCCCCGGACTTTCTCAAAGCCATTTTTAGTGTAAGACGTGTCATCTTGAGAGCTGAGAGCCAGACTAAGAGGCTGCTCTCGTACTGTGGACGCAGGAGGGGACTGGTGGTTAAAGCTTCCCTCAGGGTAGGTCGCTCCAGAGCTAACGGCATCTCGCTCTCTGTCACTTCCTCCATATCGACTTCCACTGTAATTATCTCAAAACGAGCCCCTTTGAAGCCTCCCAGTGTATATTTTTATGAGTCTTGAAGCAGATGACATCGGTTTTGTTTCAGGCCTCTTCTGATCATTCAATAGTAGGCAACAAATGAGTTGATACTGTAACAAATGTCTGTTATAGTTTTCCTAAGTATATTTTAATCTTCTTACATGCTATTTTTTGCCTTATATTAGATTCAAGGAACATTTGATAGTTGCATGATGAAGCATTTTCTATTTATTTATTGATTTGAAAAAGGACACATTACTCAACATCAAACAATGTAAATGTGCCCGAGTTGGCTGATATGAAATATAAAACACAAAACATAGAACAAGACCAGAGAGAAACAGACAAAATAAAAAGAACACAAGTAGCACAGAACATTTAAAGAAACAGAAGCTTTATTTAACTGCACTGCATTGTCATACCTGCACATTTTATTTAAATTTCAATAAATAAACTTCGATGATGCATTTTCTTTTTCCATGAGGACATAAAGATCACCCCTTAAAGACCTTCCAGTCTTAAACTTTTGACAAAGATTTTGACTGATTGTACTGAAGGATTTGTTGATATATAATTCTAACCCGGAATTATTAAAATTTTCACTCTACTCAAGAAGGTTTAACCTGGCTCTGTACATTTTTAGTTGTGCCTTTTGACATTTTTTACACACAAAATGCCTTGTTTTTATATGAAATGTTACATGATAAACATTCTTTTACACTGGCAGTGTCTCGCCTTAATGATTCCCCTCATTCCTAAAACAGCTGTTTAAAATGCATGTGTGCATATTTTTGGAGCTATGAAGTATGTCTTATTAGCATAATGAATCTCTTTGAATTTTAGATTCAGCCTGAAGTATGGCTTTTGGCAAATCACCTTTAAGACCATGTTGCAATATATTTATATGTTTTGTCTCAATTTTACTGCCAACCTAGAATAAATCTTTCTGAACAGATTTACCATTTACTAAAAATTGCGATCCCAGTGCTGTTTTTATATTCATCTTAAATCTGTGCACCTCCGTACTGAATCCTCTTGTATTTTTCTAGTAGAAAAAAATGAATGTGTTTTCCTGGGCTGTAGTCGACTAGTTCAGCATCAGTTAATCGACCAAAAGCATTGCGGAGTCAACCTTTAAGAGTTTTTGATTTCACCATGTAGTTGTACCAAAAGATCAGAGGAGATTACAAATATTTAAACCAAAAACCACTGGTAGACGGTGTATTTATCTGTACAAAGGTAAATGAAACTCACAATTCACTCACAAATAACAGGCTTTCTCCTTTCGACTGTTGTCAATAGGAATCCCTCTAAATCCTAATTATATTTTTAGTCGTCCTCAAGAGTTCCCTGCATTATGATAAACATTATTCGTAGTTGTATCAAATCCTTTTATGATGACCTTTAGAACTTCAGCTAGCACACTGCAAAACTCGGGAACAAATTAAACGTTAAAGTAAGTTTGTAGATACTAAACTAATTTCCTGCTTGAGTCCACAGTGGAATTAGAACAAAGCAATGCTCTTTAATCAACTGGAATAATGTGTCAGAACTAAAGCACTTCCCTTGAGACTGAGCAAACTCGAGTAAGTAAAGGGAAAGATTTGGTTTTGTCTTAGCTGGTCCCAATTGTCTCACCACATCAATCAAAGGCAAGCAACTCTACTACAACACCAACTATGTCAGCTTATAAGACTGTAGATTTGATAATGGCAACACCTCTCAAAATGTCTAGACAAACTAAATAAATAATTAAAAAATATGTTTATTGAATGATTTGTAGTGTTTGTTATGCGTGTTGTAGCATGCATATGGAGGAAAAAAAGAGTGATATAGCCAACCATTAATTGTACATTATGAAAACAGATAACAATAGTATCTTGTTGTTATTAATAATAATGTTAATTGCAAAAGAAAATTGAATTCTGTTTAAAAAAAAAGAAAAAAAGTTTCACCACTCATCCAAGTAGCTTCTTCAGTTCCTCTGATGGGGTTTTGATAAGTCACTGCCACCTTATAGTTTTACAATAAGAACAATAAGATAAGATAATCCTTTATTGTCCACACATGAGGAAATTTCATACACTGGGGAAATTTCGTAAAGTAAAAAAAAAAATTACAATAAAGAGTATCTGTCAAGCGTGTGAGTAATATTTTGCATAATTGTTCAAGCATGGGTCATCTAAACTCCTTTAAGCATACTCTTATTAGCCCTATTGTTTTGTGGTTTAGGTCTTAAGTGGGGAAAAGGTTGTACATTAGACTACATCAGAGATGGATTAAAAACCATATGTTTATTTTCATGATGCTAAAAATGCCTTGAAATTGAATGAATTATTCAAGCTATTTGGAAGCTTCTGTAGGTCACCTCACTGTAGCTACTGACCCGCTAAAGCATAGCCACCAGTCTCATGCTACATTAATTCACAGGCAAAGTGAGTGAAGTGTCTTCTTATCCAAGGACAACCCTATGTCATACAATTTTGATTATTACCGTAACTGTCTTTGTGTCTCTGGCTCCTTTACAGTAAGTGATGAATTTAACCCCTGACCCACACACACATTGAAACTCCTGGTGAAGAACATTAGTGTATCTCATTAACACGTCCACATGCAACAGCTGAGCACAGGGAGCAGCTCAGAGCCTCATTTAAAGGCAGAGCCCAATAATCAATACAGTGTGTGCCGTTTGTAAAAGTATTTATAGTGGAGGCCAATGTGCTGAATGTGCGCCTGTGCTGTGTGTGTACGTGGATTGTGCGTATTCCTCCAAACTTTCAGTGATTTGTCTGGGCCAGCTGCGGCTTTACAGATAAGCTGTATTACCCATTCTTTCTGACCATGAAAGTAGCCTTGTTTCTGATTGCTAAGTACTATGTGGCAGGGTTTATTCACAGTCCCAAAGTCATCCTGGGATTGTTTTTTGTGCCGTTTTTTCTCTCTCTCAATTTGTCGTTATGCTGTGACTTTTAAGACACTTGAAACATTGTGCCAAATTGTTTCCTATCCACTCCAATTATTTTGAGTAGTAAGTTATTTTCCCCAGAACATATCTACAATATTCCAAAAGGTGGTGTGAACAAAATTAATAAATTTCTTTGTGCATCAGGGAGACACAGTACCTTGAGTGTATAATGCCTTTTTGATGGCCTGTCAACAGTGTCAAGGAGTCAAGGGAGTTATTTTTTCCGCAAATTAATGACACAAAATGGTAATAACTTTTATGCTGCATATGGTAGATGTTCAAATACTGTTTCCTATATAGAGAAAAGTGCAGCTTTCAAATCCAGGTAAAAGCATCTAAATTGCCAGTTGTGAGCGTTGCGCCCCACAGTCTTCACCTCTGAATCATTTTATGCTTGAATACGAGGACTGTTTCTCTTGGTTCTCTCCAGCCTCAGTCATTGAACCCAATCAAAGGCTCCAAAACCACACATCCTGCAAGGTGCTTTTTTGTGGCATGGCATCGCGGCATAGCAATGAGCGGCCAGTAACAAGAAGAAAAACACATCACCAGACAAAGACATTCTTCCCTTGTGAATTCAAACTCCTGCTTGCACCCGTCTGTTGCCCGCCATCATTATTTTACGGTGCTGCTGTTTTTTTGTGGCATCTTTCTATCACACTAATACGCTGCGGTCATTCGCTCTGCTGATTGTGCCATCCATCACTGACCCAAACCACAAAAAGAAACGAGGTGGAATCAAAACGACATATCAGGGGAAATATAGCTCTTTTCTCCGCACTGTTGGAAAATACATTCTGACTCTCTGAAGATGTCGTTTTAATGGTGCCTAGAGGAGGCATCCAGACAACCAGGGCCATAATGTTTCCACAGAAAGTGCACGACTGTGGATAATGTAAGGATTTAGATGTCCCACCCATGCGAACGTTACAGGTATAAATAAATTCTGACTTTGTCACTTTTATGTTCCATGTGTGTCCCAAATTCCAAGACAAGAATAAATTAAGGGGATTAAACACACATTTTAAAATTAGTCCAAAATGTCCCGTATCAAGTGGACCATCTGAAGCATCTGTCGACCAATCTTGCAACGGCATGAGATGTGAATTAGAGATAAACCAATGCCAATATTTTGAAATCCAGAGCAGCCAATGTAGCAGTCTATATTTGGCGATATATGGCGCCAATCTTTGATTTAATATACCGGTAACTACAATCTCTGCTGTCTATACAGGGCACTGCTCTGCATAATTAAATATAACACAGAAACCCTAAGCCTGTTTTGATGCTAACCCATAAGAAAGAAATGTTTCACATGTAGTGCAGTGTCCCCTTTGAGCTAAAGTATAAATCTTTATAACTTTAAGCAAGTGGTCAGCCTAAACTCAAATGCATGGCCTTTTGTGATTTTCTTTTTAAATAAAAAAAAAAAAATCTATAGAAGTTTGTCATGAATTAAGAAATGCAAGGCTATATAAGCAATGACGTGCACAAAGTATACATTTTTTATCAACAGTAAAATGTTATCATAGTTTATGTTTTCAATAGGTATATAATGGGATGGGAGCACATTGGGCAAGATAACTTTGTTAAAAATAAGAAAGTATCCACAATTCCCTTAATTAAAGCACACCAGGAGCACCCGGCGATTGAACCAGTTGATAGCTTTGCATTATGTTTGCAGTCCATTCTCCACCTGCTGTCTCTGAATACACTACGGATTAACCATTAACATGGGACAACGTTTTCCTTTAGGTGTCGGAGGAATGTAGCCTGCATCTCAGCTTCTCTTCTGAGGGAGCCTCCTGGCCATTTGGTAATATTATATTCCAGATTCATATTACTGACCTGCAGACCTGGGACAATGGAGGATTTCTGTGGAATGTCAGCTACACAAGCAAAATTAGAACCAGAGGCTGAAAATGAAGGATGTCTGGGCTGCTTTGTGCGCCCGGTGTTGCATTACACTTCTTCAAATAACCCACTATTTAACATCTAGGCTACGTATCTTTACCTGATCGTATATGACCCAAGAAATGACTTGTACAAGTTTTTGTTAACAGATACAAGTTCAACATGTCGTCATGTCAGCGTCATGTCACTTGCTGGCATGATTTATTTGTTTTTGCACTGGGTGGTCTGTGCTTGTTAGTCTGTCCTTTCCTCGGGTCCATTGGTGCCACAGTGTCCCGACTAAAGGGACACGTTGTAAAGCTTTGCTGGAAGTTGCTCCTGCGACTGTGAATAGGGCAGATGAACAAACAGTGGATCAACTACAGCTAAGCAGAAACAGACAGATGGCTTTTGATTGGCGGCTTTGTAAAGCATCTGGAAAACAAAGCATGCTCATAATAGTGCCAGGTAAATAAAGCAGTGAGTGGGTGAATCAGAAAGTGGTTTAATGGTCCGAATAATTGGTCTATGTCTTCACTCTGGGAGCCATTGGAATGACCCCTTAGCAAGACCAGTTAGTTCGCCCAAACTCAAGTCTGATTGAAGGGAGTTCCAAGCTACAGGAGCAACATAGGAATAAACCTGCTTCACCACTATATGTAAATCTATAGTGGTGAAGCGAGTGTTATGTTGTTGTTGTCTAATTTGTCTTCTGCATTTGAGTCATCCGTCAATCCCGCTGGGCCAACCTGTCAGAGTCTGGGAATAAATCAATAAAGCTTTGAAAATCATATCTCGTCTTTCTTGTTTGTTGCTTCAGTAATTTTACAAAGAAAGAGCTGACAATTTTGAGTTGTAACAAGTTAGAAAATACTTGGGGGCAATAGAGAGCTTGAGTGAGTGGCTATTCCTTTCCCCCAGCTGTTTCTTCCTGTGGTCTGCCGTGCATACCTGAGATGTTGTGGCCTCACACAGGTGTAGACTCGCTCCTATACTTGAATAACGCCCTGTATGGTTAGGTTGGAGCAGGTGGATTTATGAATAGCAACATTATACAACTTTCTGTGGCATTTTCCCAACTGTTCGCACGAGGACATACCAGGGAAAGCCACATAACTGAATCACCAGTCTGTTCAGAATCATCCATGTTCTCGCCAGTATGTCAACCTTTTGTTTACTGGGACTTGGGGAAATGGGCCTACACATAAAAGCGTCTGGGTTTGACTTCCAGATGTTCTTCGGCAAAACCCCTTTTAACAGCGTTTATCTCCTCGGCTAAACCACTTTCCATTTTCCCAGTATTGTTACCTAAAACAAACATCCCAACTGTAAGAGCTGAAGGCTTGCCCGGCCAAGTCTCTCGCCCGAGGTTAGCAATGGCTTCATGTCATTGGAGCTTTCGCGCCTTTATCTCTGCCATCACTAATATCAACCAAACAAAAGCACAAAGCCGGGCCAGATGTAAGGAGAGGTGTCCCCTTTCAGTCTCGTCTATGGGAAGGCCTCCACCTCGGATACAGTAAGCTCTCGGGTTTTAGGCTCTTTGTTGGTGCTTCAAATTAAAACATCCTGCTTTACCTGGAACCTTTTTGTACTATTCCGATGATTTCTTTGTCTTTTTGTCGCTGACACAAAAGGGATCCTGTTGCCCCAGGGTTGGACAGAATGTCTGCCGAGAATCTAATGAAGGAAATGTAACTGAGTGATCGTTTTCAATCAAGTTAAGTAAGAGTCTGGTGCTTGTCGTGTCGTTTTCCATGTTTATATAAAGTCTGTGAACTGTCACCAAACTTGTTACGATCCTTTCAAAGACATAGCTAGATGTGCTTGTTAAAGGTGACATAAAGTATTTAATTTTGAACTACAACATAGACAATAATTATACATTTTGCTCAGTGTAAATTGCAATATTGAGCTAAAACGGCTTTGATTGACGGGTCAATTGCCATACCACAATCTCAAGCTGCAGTAGGAGAAATTAATTTTATTTCTATATATGCAGTATTTTCCGAACTATAAGTCGCACCAGAGTATAAGTCGCACCAGCCAAAAAATGCATAACAAAGAAGAAAAAAACATATAAGTTGCACTGGAGTATGAAATGCAGTTGCAAGTGTACAAATACAAATAAATCAAGATGAATAAAGAACAAGTCGCTCCGGAGTATAAGTATATAAGTATAAGTATAAGTCGCACCCCGGCCTAAACCTTGAAAAAAGGTATACGGATTGTTTTATTTCGATATTAATCCTTGTGATATCAAAATGCATATTGATCTTTTATCAAAATTCCAAACCGCATTAGACATATTAGTATCGTGACTACTGCACTACAACTGTCAGTACTGTAGTTTTGGGGCCACATCTACCATCAGACTGAGCTCACATCAAACACACTGTGGAGATGTTGACCCGCAGCTGCACAAACAGCGCTCTGCTTACTTATCCCACCATCCAGGCCTCCATCTTATTTTGTTTGGGCCAGAGCGATTGTCCGACAGGCCGCCGCGCTGTGAATTATGACTGATCTCTCTTTTGCCTGGAGTCGTCCTGTCTGTCGAGCCGTCGTCCATAGCAACCCAAGCTTTTTTTCTTTTTGGTAAAGTGCAGCTAAATCGCATTAGGGTTATTGCCTTCCAGTGCTTGAAAGTGGACATTTAAATAGGATTGGCATATTTATTGTTCGAACATGGTCATGGTACTAGACATGGCTGTGCTCTTTGTGAGTCAGGCCATTAAACCCACAGGAAAGTACAAATATTAGTTTATTTTAATGGCGTCTGCAAGTTTTTTAAATAGTGTTTTGCCAGTGTAATCATTTTATTTCGATTAAAAAGATGACTATGGACAACAGCTGAAAGAAAGGCATGGTGTGAGCTAGCTGAAGGTACACGTTAGGTTATAAGTTAGGTTATAAGTTAAGTTATAAGTTAAGTTATAAGTTAAGTTATAAGTTAAGTTATAAGTTAAGTTATAAGTTAAGTTATAAGTTAAGTTATAAGTTAAGTTATAAGTTAAGTTATAAGTTAAGTTATAATTTGATATTTCTTCATACATAATTTTTTCCTGTGCGGTTGTCAAGTGCATGATAGTTTTGTCAGTTTCTCATCACCTTTTGTTGACTTAATGATCGCCAGGGCTAGTCTTTAGTCGACTACAGCCCTACAACTAATAACAAAGTATGCTATGGATCGCAAACCTGGAAGAAAGAGCCATAAGTATTGCTTGAATTTACCGCGAGTTGGTGTTCAAACTCTGCAAAGCTGTGCATGCGTCCAAAAACATATGCATGTGAATACTGTAGCTTGGACCCACTTGCTTCCGCCTTTTACGGTTTAAAAATCGGTTAATGCTGTTTTAACAAAGTTGACGCTGTTAAACCAAGTAACATTACATTATTATTGGATCATTAACCATCACCGAAGAACTTTCCGTATCCCGTGTGCGAACCAAACACAGGATTACTATGGGGCCGAGCTGTTTTGCACCGCGATTTTAAACGTCATTCTCTGGATCACAGCAGCGTATGCGAGCCGTGTGTTGGATCTCCGTCTGTGGTTTGTGAACGTGTTAGTGAGATGTCGTAATGGGGCCCACATGGACGGAGCTGTAATATTTTCAGATAAAATACTTTTGGTAGAACTGGCAGCCTGCTGTGTGGCGGTTGGCTTCGCTTCACGTGTTACTACTCCATGGCCCCTTTATGTTACAACAGAAATGGCGTTTGTTCTGCTCCTAGTGCGTTTGCAGAACTGCAGCTACAGTAATCCAGACAATGGATTTAGCTTGTGATGTAATGTCAAATGACCACACTGGAAATGAGTCGCTGTCAGCCATACCAAGCACATGATGCGTTACTCGGATCATGATGTCACCGCTCAAATACTGACATTTGAATTCTTTGTTTGTTGTAGTTATTGCCAAGTGCAATCCATTAGATGTTTGGGTGGTTGACCGATTCACCCGAATGACTTAAGAACTTGCCAGATGGAAAAGTGTTGCAATCCAACTAAAGGTGGGCAATACATCCAAATTTAGATAAGATGAACTGTTTGGAAGAAATTAAACGGTTGAAGTGTATCGTTTACAGGGAAAAATGCTACAAACACAGCTGATTAAAGATAAAAATGACAAAAAGTTCTGTTGTTAAGGGTAAAAGGTGATATTTCTGCAATTTCTGTGATTCATTTTACAGACTTTTCACGTTTGTCTGATAATTAAACCTCAACTAATGCATTTAAATATCTTTTGTTGCATATTTCTGTTGTATTGACATAATATCGTTGTTGTCATATTTATTTATTTTTGTCAATACTGCCCAACCCTAAGTCGGAATGTTATCTTGCTCTACTGACACTAGATTGTTAGTAACCATCTGCTTTTTATAACAAGAGCAGTAAGAGCTGGACAGAAATAATCAAGTGATGGGCCTACGTTGACATGTAATGTAAATGAATCAGTTCTTATTAATGAACCGAAGAACATCAAGCTTTATCAAACCACAATCGCTTAATTATTTACACTTTTGTTCTAAGTCTAAACACATTATGATCATAGCTTTCCTTTCGTGAGCAAAATTCAGCTGAAGGAAAATAAATTAAGTCTCAAAATAAGTCATGCGTGGGCACAACTTAGTAGGAGCATCTTTGATTAATTTAACTGCTTGGGCGAACTACAAATTTGTGTAACGTTCTCCAGATGTGGAAAATGCAAGCATACCCTACAATTAAACCTAGCAGCAGGGGTTTGTTGAAATATCTGTTCACTCCAGAAATGTCACCCATCGACTTGAGCGTACATTCTTGTCGGTCTCTGTGCGATCCAACTCCCCAGCTCTAATTGAAAACTTGTGCTCTGTTACAAACTGATCGGCGGCCTTATAATTACACGTGGAGGTTTGTTATCACGTCGTGTGCCCAGCCTCCAGGAGAGTCCTCCACAGCCCGTTTGGGAGGCAGATGTGTGGGGGGGGCAGTAACCCTCCCCCGGCCCCTCCCGAGACTCCGGCTGCTATTTCAGGTGCTGCTGATGAGCCGCTCTGCATGCGCCGGGACTGATGTGGTACAGTATGCCCCAGATAACTGCTGCTGGAGTCTGCAATCAGCGAAGACACCCAAAACACCGGGAAAGTTTGCCGTTGTGTCGTGCCTTTTTTTTAAAGTTACAGAAATAAATGCACACCTCAAGTCTGCGCGGGGAACTTTTGGCACAATTTATCGACTCGAAACGCATACTTTACCCTTTTATGTTATGTCATTTGAGCTGCTTTTTTTTTTTTTTTACCAAGGCCTATAGTTCTCTCATGGAAGGTCAGCAATGTGGGTCAGTATCCGCCACGCTTACAAAGCACTTTCTCTGACAATGAAACCGCCTGTCAGCCAAATCGGACGCCATTCTGGATCTCCGTTTTGGACATATTTGTTGCCGTGAATGGGGTTATGTGAAGTATGCACACAGTGTCCAAAAGAGAGATTGGAAAATGTCCAGTTGAGCTGAGGAACAAAGAGGTTTTGGCTCCGGATCATCAGTACAAAGACCAACGTTTTGCAGTTTTGGACGGACACGGCGGGACTGTCAGTCAGCGGAGTTGTTGTTGATGTTTTTATGGTCCTGGATTAAAACATAAACCCCTGTGCTTCAGAAACTATGGTATGAGCATCAGCAAGTGAATCTGATGGTACTCACGAGTTGGGATACTAAGATTATAATTATTCGGATTATTTGGGTCAAAATACAATCATGAGAAGTAACATTTTTTTAATGTAAAATACGTAATTTCTATTCAATATTGTCAATGTAAATGTACAGTAAATATCTTTATCTGTCTGTTTGTGACACATAACACTTTCTCATTTACTTTGTCGTTTTGAATGGACATTGAGTGAATTTCAAGGATTAGTCATGGAGTAAATCAGGGAGATCATGGGTTCGATTCCCGGACCAGACCAACATCACATGATCTCTCTGGGTTCGATTCCCGGACCAGACCAACATCACATGATCTCTCTGGGTGGAGTCTGAGTGTCCTCCCCGTGTTGGGTTCTCTCCGGGTTCTCCGGCTCCTCCCACCGTCCAAAGACATGCATTTATTTGGTAAATTGGCAACTCTAAATTGGCCCAATGGACAGGTGTTGAAAATTAGCATATTCTGCTACATACACTTAAAACATTGCATCTGGTTCGTCCAATAGATAAATAAAAAAAAAAAAAAAAAAAAAAAAAACAACAACAATAAAACAGACATAATTCCAGCTACAATTAGGGATGTCAAGATTATTAGGTTATTCAATAATTGTGATAATTCAGGTCAATCGTAAGAACCAAAATTGTTTTAATTTTATGACCATTTTAGAAGCAAAATTATGTCTCGATCTATAATCCCAAAAAATAGACCTAAATGTAAATAGCTTTTGACTGTTTTTGTAAAAAAAAAATCTCTATCTCAATTCACAGTCTCAATAATCCTGAAAAATGGTTAAATCGTGATGTTTTTTCCTCACAATAATAAAAAATCGACATTGGGACATCCCTAGCTACAATACAAGATAACCGTCCCATCCCCACTCGGATTATTATTAAGTTGATTTGGTGCCACTAGTTTCATCCAGCAGCTCCACGTCACCAAGCAGCCGGTCACCGTTTCAGGTTTGCATCGAGTGAGAAAGAGAAAAAGGCACACATGGCCGTAACTCCGGTTCAGAGCGTGCAGGTGCTCACAGTTAAAGTCAGCGTCCTCTTTGAAATGGATTACACTGGGCTTTGATGTCCCCGCACACAGTCCCCATAATGAAATCCCTTCTGCACTGAGCCTGTTACTGTTTACCATACAGATGACTCAGACACAGGAATGCGCCGCAGAACGGTCACTTGACAGCACTGCCACGAAAACAAAGAGGGACTAGACTCAGAGGACATTTAAAAAAAAATCTGTAGCGTTTGTTTACTGGATCTGAACATTCAGTTTAATCAAATAAATTCAGTATTGTGTTTTGTAACGAGGGATGTCATGTATGATATTTTACTGCTACAATTAATGTGAGAAGAAACATGAACATTTCACGATTATTCATGATTATTGACATCATGACCAAACAACAGTAAAATCTTTTCATTCACATTGACTAATAAATCACCACACCTCAAGTATGTGGCACGCTTTATGAAACTTTCTGAATGATAAAGAAAAGTTAAAGTGACAGAAAGGGCCAGATGAAAATCACTTTACATTTAGATTTACTGTAGTATAGAGTCTTTTGAAACGACTTAAAAAATTGTCACTATTATTCTTTTCTTGTTCTTATGATTATATTATGACCTGAATAATCGTGATAATCGATTTACTGAATAATCTTGACCCTAGAAAACGAGAGTTAAAACCACTTGAATTTAAACGCTTTTATATTTTGTCTTGTGTTGAGTTGTTCTTACTAGTTTATGGTTCATTTACTTATTTTTTTATTCTATTTTATTATGTATCATTTCAAGGCATTTGCCAGAGTTTTTGTTTTTTTGAAGTTTTACCCACATTTCTTGGACAAAATAAGAAAATATATTCAATAACAGACAGTTATATGTCCATCTAGTAAATCTAATTGCCAAAACAACTCAAATTACCATTCTGAATTTAAGTAGGCAAGATTTTAACTCAAAATATAGTTTTTTAGCGTAGTACTGATTAGTAATCCAACTGCCCATTCCATTTCGTGCAGTTCTTTTGGCAATCTTTACCTCTGACTTCTCCAAACTGAAAACTCTTAGACTAATTAATAGGCCCCTGTGCGCAGCCTTTAACGTAATTGTGTTAAATTATCCTTTGCATTACTTTGCTTCTCCACAGCTTTGTTATAAATCCCAAAGCCACTCGACGCGCTTGAGGCATTTATTCGAGCATTCATCCGTAGCTAAACTGCGTCTTCTTGAGGCGGTCCAGCAGTTCGACAGTGGCGATGATGTTTACTGTTTCTAATACTCAGCCAAGTGCCATTCCGTCAAAAACACACACACACACACACACACACACACACACACATACACATACACATACACATACACACACACATATACATACACACACACACACACACACATACACATACACATACACATACACATACACATACACATACACACACACACACATACACATACACATACACATACACATACACATACACATACACATACACATACACATACACATACACATACACATACACACACACACACACACACACACACATACACACATACACACATACACACACACACAGACTTTGTGTGACTGCAGGCTGTTTAATTGAATTGACCATTGCGTTATTTGAGCTTTTTATGGTCTCTCAGTAATTTACTGTTTTGTGTATATTTGTCCGGCATTATAAAGCTGATGAATGCTGAGTCTTAATCATTGTGTTATTTGCAATTGTGGGCCATGTTTTTCTAATTAACTTGTATTCACATTGTCACACTTTTATGAAATCAAACTTTCTGAATGAAAAGAGACAAAGAAAAGAGCACTTCAAGCTTTACCTTTTTTGGACTGTAAGTTGATTATTAATGACTTCTTTTTGCTTCTAAAACGTTCACAATTATTGTTTTATCGTTTTTACACTTATATTGTGATCTGAATATTCACTGTTTTTGATTAACTGAATAATCTTGACATCCATATCCACAGGTTAAATTATTGCCCAGCTAATTATAATTATAATTTGTTCCATAATCACGTTGCTATACAAGACTTTCGAGCATCATTTGGTGTTTAGTTCACTATCTTTTCTGGTGCATAGTATTTAGCAGTATTTATAGTTTGTATTTCTGGTCAAAAAGACACATTATTCTTGCTGTACGTCTGTGTTTTAGTTACAAATACTTTAGAGGCATAGCATTGTTAGTGCTCTTTACTGCTGCTGTGCCTGTGTGTGTGTGTGGTTTTAAATCACCTCATTAATCAGTTTTCTGTGCTGAAGATATCACGCCGAGGCCACCTTCCATTAGGGGAAATCCATTCTCCTCTCGCTGCCTGGTCTGACAGGACACTCACGGGAAGCCATCTCTGTTTGTGTGTGTTTGGAGAAGGAAGGGGCTGTTATTTATATCAAGGAAGTTTTGCCTGATTCTCACTGAAAGACCCGTCCTGGTGTGTTACCTGCAGGATTTGTGGATTAGGGACACTCTAAATATCAACTGGAGTGAAATTATGTGAGAATCGGGTTGCATTAGATTCCTCCTGGAAATATGCTATGTCTTAATGAAACACAGGGGACGTGGCCCTGAATCAATACAAACGAGCAAATCTACAGCATAAAACAGGCAATAATAGGCACGTGGGCACACATCGTTATGAAGCAGATGGATGGAGTTAAAATGAGTACCGAGGAGTTTTTGAAGGGACGTTAGACATGTTTTAATGGAATGTATAGAAATGCTAATACGTATACCAACTGCTGTTTTGGAGATATGCACAATTACATTTAGAATATTGACTTTATACATTCTACTTTCAGAATGTTTTGGCACGTTTTGGCACGTTTTAGCATGTTTTAGCACGTTTTAGCACATTTTAGCACGTTTTGCTGACTATTGTCATTTTTTCTTAACTTTCACCATTGAGACAATCCCCCAAAATACAGAGAGATCCATTTTTTGTCAGTATCACTTTATGAATGATCTGTTTAATTATTAGGTTGCTGGCCTTTTTATTCTATCATCATTCCTATCACATCCTATTTATAATCCAACGTTCCTGTTTTGTCCCCACAGAGATCCGGGCACAGTTGGTGGAGCAGCAGAAATGTCTGGACCAGCAGACGGAGATGAGAGTCCAGCTCTTGCAGGACCTTCAGGACTTCTTCAGGAAGAAGGCAGAGATCGAGATGGAATACTCCCGAAATCTGGAGAAATTAGCCGAGCGTTTCATGGCAAAAACACGCAGCACAAAGGATCATCAGCAGTACAAGTAAGAACACGGTCACGATGATGCTTCACTTACGGAGCGGCGGGGCTTGACAGTCTCATTTGTTTCCTAAATATAAAAACTTATTGGATTTTGAATGCCAGATGGAACTCATTTTGGATTCCACTATGAGATGAGATCTGGAGAAGCTAACGCGATTATTGCTCTGATGAACTCGATCAGTCTTATCTTGTGTTCGCAGTCTGTTCATCTGTAACGACACACTGAATTCTATTTTTGAATTCTGCTTTTTAAAAGTTCTAACATTGTCAAGACTGCGAGCTCAACATTATATCTCATTGAATATTATCATAAATTGTCAAAGTCTGAAAACTTGGCGTAGCATCATTTATTAGCATAGTTGACCTACCGTAGTTTGGCTGGACACTAGCACTGCAACAAGTTAAATCGCAACAAATAACGATAATGTGAACCAAGTCATTGTCATGCATTTATCTCGTTTATATCTCTGTCATATTTATCACATGTGACACGATATTTTTACTGTGTACTTCCTCAATAATGTTAACTGGCATTATTGTCAACCAATTTAGTAATCGAATAATCATTATCTAGACAATATATACAGACTCCAAAACATGCCATGCGTGAGAGAAGACGTTTTATAACTCGTTCAAAGCAGTAATAGCATCAAAATGTCAGCGTTTTTGATAAAAACTAGGTTATCTCTACCGGGATGACCTCAAGCAGCGTCAAATTTAGTAAAACCTTGATATTTTGGTCTTGATCGCTATCAGAATTAACACAAGATCACAAAGTAGCATTAACGATACTCATATTATTTGTATATTCAAAATTACACAATATTTGCTGAATTTTAGACTTTTGATTGTCACTGTGGTTTTGAAATTGGTATCAAGCCGCTTCCTTAGAGCTGAAATATTGGTATTGTGACAACATTAAGATCAAAAGTTGTCCAAGCACAAGCTTAAAAGGAAAGGTAATCCTCATGACGTGCACATTCTGGCCTCATTTGAAACATAAAATTCCTGCTGCGCTCTAGAACCGTCTACATGCCATTCCATGCTGTGGTCTACCTAATTGACCTAAGGCTTCATAGTGTAAAAACATGCACTGTTATTAAACTGGCTGTCTCCTGGAAAGTGCCGACATTGACATTACGTTAGAACTTGAAAATAAAACACGTGTTTGTCCCGAGTGTCTGCTCCGTGTCTGCAGCTGCAATGGCTCTAGCAGCTGTGTCTACCCTCCTGGTCTTGGCACTGTGCGGCTTTCATCTCACGACGCAGCTCAGTCTGGTCACTTCATTCACCGTAGAGTCGATTGGAGCACATTTCCCCGTGTAAATACAGGAGGGCTGAATAACATTAAATCCCTCCAGTGGGTTTTAAATCATGCAGCCTATATTTTTGTATGCACATAAACAGCCTGCGTAACAGAAGCGCCTGTGTTCGCCATGTCCTCCAGGTTGTTTTCACTGGACCAGGCTGAATGTGGTGTGAAAATGTGTGTTTTCATTGTGCTGCAGTTCTCACATGACAGGTCCGCGCTCAGGCTGAGGAAAAGGAAGTGGAGGAGCGCAGCTTAAACCGAGTAATTAGTTCAAACTGCTGCAGGTTGTCAGGAATATCCGGTTGTGTACACGACATGGTAAATCTAGGGTAAATGTGCTTTCCATGTGGACTCGTGGACACAGTTGTTGACGTGAGGAAAATACGACCAGATGCTACAGGTCGACAAATAATCAAGGATGTCGTAAACGAATAGGCTTTGCTGTCTGCACATGTGCGCTTTGAACAGAAGCCTTCTTTTTATACATCGCATCAGATTTGTTTCCAAAATTGTTCAGCCCTTGTCAAAGTGCCATCGGCTGTTCGAATGGAAAGCCTATTTTTTTTATATTTGTATTATTAAAATCTAGATGGACGTTTTATCCCAGGTTGCACCCACTCAAAGGAACAAACCTGTACATTGTTTTCTAACTTAATGCCGAATGTATATCGTGGCTCCACACACTTCAATTTGATAATTTCATGAGTCATTATCGTCAAATTGTCATGTGATGTGACCTGTAATAATTGCTTTCTTCCACACGATTGAAGCATTTCAGAATCGGAATCAGAAAAAGGTTTATCGCCAATGTCAGTGACCAAAATTCACAAACATAGGACTTGATTTAGCATGAAGGTGCAACATACAATGAGTAATAACAATAGTAAAAAGAATAAATGTATTTATTTTGCTCAGTAGGTGACAACACAAACCTGTGAAAAGTGCCTTATTTTATTTGTGTTACAGAAGAACTTGTGGACTTTTGAAATACACAGTAAAAGCTGACATAGGCAAATACTCTGTTTTATATATGTAAAGCTTTCCCAAGGAGGGAAATTAAGCTGGTGCACTTGAAAGTCTAATGTCTACAAAGCTTTATAATGGAACGTCTCCAAATGCAGCTTTAATCCTTAAATATTTAAGTTTGCTTTATCTCTCCTTCAATGAAAAAGCTGTGGGGAGAGACGTGGTTTCGGCTTTGTCGCATTTTAGATTTGTCTTTACCTGGCGGCCATTGGAGGTGCACTGATATGGAGTCACTTAGGTGAGCGTCGGCTTTGAGGCCACCGCCGAACTGCATTAATGAAAGATTTTATCAGCTGACTACTGGCTCAATACTTTAGCGTTGTGTTCAGGGTTTGGCGATAAGAGCTGCGGCTCATGTCCACTGATTTAGTTCCCAAAGGTGACCAAAGCAAAGAAGAATTAAACGGGAAATTCACTTTACCAACCAGGAGGGGGCCATGTATTATAAACATCTGTCAAAAACTGCAAAAAAGTAGAAAAAAAATGTGCATTGTAATCTTCTAAACAATGGTGTTGTTTAGTGGTGTTTTGCTCTTCATTTCCCAGTCCATTTTATTTCTCTTTAACCTCAACCAACACACATTTTTGCACATTTCTGATACATTGCGTAAACTTTCGATTATCATCAATTATGTTTGTCAGTATTTCTCACTGTTACTGTCTTGTTGGTAATCTCACCTTACTGTCTCTGCTGGTGTGCAGTTTTTCATTCTATATTTTGGACTCTCGGGGGCCCGTTGCTCGGCCTGTTTGTCTGTCTGACCCAGTTCTTTGGCCCGGCCGTCGGGAAGTGATGACATTGAGAGGTTTTCCTGCCATTATGTGGAGGAAGAAAATCCCGGAGGTGATGTTGTCGTCACAGCCTCCCGTTGTTTTCTGTTTCCTACAGCCAGTTTGTTTTGTAGGTCTCTTAGTCGGCTCACAAGGTCACATAAGTACATCTGCTTACACAGTTTGTCCATGAAACCAAATAGTGGTTTTAAAGATGAAACATTTTCTTTCACATGGGATTTTATTGCTGACATCTCCACGGGGAAAAGCAGGAAGCGGATCTTCCACTAAAAAGTTACAAGTTTAATAATAATAATTAGAATTGTAGCGTCTGCTGTCGTGTCCTTCCATTCGCCAACGTTTCTTTAACTCTTGCCTGTGTTCAACCAACGCTTTATATTCAGTGGGAACAGTTAAGCAGGTGGAGAAACATGACAATTAAAAGGGTCATAAACATATGTTAGAAACTGTTAAAAAGGTAAATGAAATGTCCAACGTTACTTCAGACGCTGCCTGGATCTTATGCATGCAGCAATCAAATTGGAGCAGACTTTTTGTTCAGTACAGTAGACCCAAAACATTACTTTCAGCTGATGTATAATACAAAAAAGATTTATGATTATTACACTTGGACAGAACATGTAGCTGATGCTGTCCAGTGGTCCCGCTCTGCTCCGCTGCGCCTGGAAGAGCTCCTCTGAAGAAATCCTCTCTCTGCTTCCATTTCTGCTCCTTGTCTGGTCATGTGATGGTATCTTCTGAGCCCACATTGTTTTAATACATTCTTTTGTGGCACCTCTGGAAAATGAATAAAGCCAAGGATGTCAGAGTAAAGTTCAACAAAGCGAGACTGAGTTGAAGAGGGGGGAAAGAGAAGCTATTTTTCGTTTCCAGTTTTGGACTTCAACCAACTAAGCCTCACAATTTGAATGATCACAATTAGTAAAGTCTGCAATTATTTAGGTGAATGTATCTTCTGTAATCAGTAGATGTGGCAGTTGCCCTATAAATACCCAAAGAACATGGTGGAAACTATTAGTCAAGTAAGCATAATTGTAAATCTTTCAAATTTGAAGTCGATGACAACACCTTAAATATTGCACACAATCCTGTATTTCCAAATGATGTACCACAAAAATGAGAAACTAAATCATATCTGAAGGAGAAGTGCAGAAAACGCAAACGTTTAAATCATTTAATAATGTCAACATGCACGTTGTCACTTGTAGACTTACTCACAATGGGAAGAGGAACATTCTACTCAAGTTGCTTCAATAAAAAAAAGTTGCAGTCTAAATACTACAATTTGTTACGAGGAAAAGTACTACCCACCTCTGTATGTGATCTTATGCATTTTAGAACACATTGGTAGAGTTTTTAAACATATGTTATTTGCAATAGTATTCACTGCTCCTGATCAAGTTCAAATGGACACTGTTCTGAATCTTTTTATAATTGGCAATCCAATCACAATTACAATCACTATAAACACAATTCTATTTCCTTTTCCAAAATCATTGAGCCCTGGCAGTAACAGTATCATTCATTTATTTCCCCCCTGCCGCAGATGGTGCGCACAGCCGAGTTCAGGGCCGGGTTATTCTAGTTGTGCAAAGTTTCACCTGTTGTGTTGACAAGTGCTGCCCGTCTATGCAAAGCGCAGTCAGCGAGGCCAGTGCCGAGGCGAGGCTCCATATGGTTCCTGCGAGGCTCTACCCGACAGCTAACCTTGTCCCCTTTGCAAACGCGAACACACACACGCCCTTTGCAGACAGGAAGAATGTTATAGATTAACCAGAGGAAGTCAGCTGCTGCCCGTGCTTACGCTGGGCCTCTGCTTTCTCTGTTCTGGACAACGTTCTACCGTGACTTTTTTTTTTTTTGTGTGGAGTCAGTCAGCACCGGAAAGAAACGCTCCCCGACTTCTCCGTTTTATTTACACGTCAGCCCCTTGCGCTTGCCTTCCTCTCTCTCTCCGCGCGCCGTCTATCTTTCAGTCAAAGTTCATGCAGTTTTTCAGCATCGTTTATGTATGCATGACTCTTCCCTCTTGCAGCTTGGAGTGTACTTAAGGCTGCTGGCGCACTCCTCCCCAGTTGTAAGACCGCGGTTTGGCTCCGAGCTATGCGAACGCTCTGCCCCAAAACTGTCACCGGTACAGAGTATATTTCCAACTCGACAGTGTAGTCCTTGTAATACACGCAGAGAGCTTTCTGGGCCCCGGACCAGGAATATATGGGCCATTTAGCGCCAAGGGAGACCTATGACTCATGCAGAAGATGTATTAAAATATCTGCCTTATTAATAATCTGTCACACACACACACACACTCCTCAAACTCCCATCTTTTTTTTTGATGGTTTACATATTGTGGTTAAAGGTGCACTGCGGGTCTTTTCTGGGGGAGCTGCTCGACTCGATGGAGATGTTGTTGTCATTAATTACAGTGTAAGAATGATGGCTGTGCAATAGAATTTTAATGGATTACTTCCTCATTGTGAATTATATACTTGGGTCTTTTTAATCGAGAGGGCCACAGCCATTCCTGAAAGTAAAGCATGTGGTTTGGAGCAGAGTTTGGACTTTGGAGGAAGACATTTAAGTACCATTATTAGTGATTAAAAGTCACTAATGTTCATGTTAAGGAAATTAATCAGTTGTATTTGTTTTTTTAAGAGAACATTAAATTGAATCATATATTGTGATTGAGCAATATGAGGAAAAGTATAAAAACATTTTTTTTTTATTTTGTCATATTTTCCAGCCTTTTGAGATTCAATATTTTACTCTGACTGTCACTGAAAACAAAGATTTTTTGTTTAGAGCATCAAACACCGCATAGTTTTAATGTCATGTGCAATGCAAAATTCAATAAACCCGCATAAATAACCACAGTGTAAACATGTAGCACAAAGACACATGTAATAAAGCTCAGTTCATTGTTGTATTGTTGGATGTGGTTGATGTCATTCTATAGAACATTTGAGGCAACTTTTCATACTGTTTGTCGACACGAAAAAAGTGTAAAGTGTGTCTTCAGTCTCGTAACATACTTTGTGGTTGCATTTTGTGTCGTTTCTAGAAAGGACCAGAACCTGCTGTCTCCGGTGAACTGCTGGTACCTGCTGCTGAACCAGGTGCGGCGGGAGAGCAAAGATCACGCCACTCTGAGCGACATCTACCTCAACAACGTCATCATGAGGTTCATGCAGATCAGCGAGGACTCCACTCGGCTACTAAAGAAGGTAACGATACGTGTGGCCTTTTTGACAAATATGTGATTTCTAAATGTGTCAAAACAGCTCCAATAATCTCTGATCCAGTTTCTGATCCAACTTTATTGTGAAAGAACTTTGATTGAAAGCCCAAAATCTAACCAGATGAGAAAAGTAACTTAAACTCCCTTCTTTTTGATTCATTGTTTTGTAATTCTGTTTTTTCCAGTTGATTAATCTCCATCTCACTGATGTAATGAGCATGGTGTTAAGGTTTTTCCAGCCAACTTTTAACAGTGTCCAAAATTGTGCTTCATTTGGCAATAGGTTCCTTTCTGGAGAGGATTTATACTGTATGTATTTGTACTGATGTATGTACTTTTGTAACTGGGGGTTTGAGAGTTGAAATAAGTCACACAACACATAACTCAAAACCTAAATATCAAATATCAAAAGTACAACATACATCTTAAAAAAGGAGACATTTAAAACATTTGCTTGGGAATACACCCACAAAAGCAAAACCGGTTTCATTCAATAACCAGCAATTTAAACTTCAAACACGCAATCTGAAATGAAGCTTTTTAGGAAGTTTAAAATTGTGGGTTTCCTAATTTCTATGTGGATTCTTTTGACAATGCCCTCAAACCATGCTATATCACATTGTACTACTGTGGGTCCTGGTTGAAACTGTACATTCTCTGTGGAACTTTTTTTTATTTATTATGGTTGATATTGAGAACAAGAGGTCAATGCATTTTTATCTTCGATTGACTCTTAAGAAAACTCGCCACAAATTGAGTCCAGACTTTTTTGTCGCGGGCAGCATTGGCAGCGATGTCTCCAGTCAGTCAAGCTGCCCAAACCAGTATTTCACTTTAAATCAGTCCATTCAATTGACCGCAGTGTATATTTAGCTGGGTGGCTGGATGTGTATTGTCTGGATGTTTTGTGAATGATGGGAGATGGGTTCCATTTATGAATCATAGAGTTAAATGAACTCCCGTCAGCACAGTTCAGATCAGTGGGCCCTCGCTCTCCCGTCTGCAGACTGCGGCTTTTTGGGACTAAACGCCGGCCCCTGATACCACAAAAACGACAACTCCCTAACAGATTATGAGCTCCTTTGCTGCAGGACCCAAGTGAACTCACCACAAGCCTAAATTACAAAGTGGCTTCTCTTCAGAGCCTCCGTGTGGAACTTTCCCTCGTATCAAGTTCCCTTTTTCTTGTGCTAACACCACTTCAGTGTGATCTGGCAGCAGAACGCTCCCGAGACCCATTCAAGTGTGTTTAATGCAGTCTTTAGCATCTCTTCACAGTGTGGCTAAGAAGATGGGCGTCACGGTGGCGCAGCGGTTGGATGGAAGGTTCTGTGTTTGACTTGGAGGCGGTGCAGGGATCTGTGTGGAGTTTGCATGTTCTCCCTGCGTCTGTGTATGTTTTCTCCACTGATATAAACAGATAAAAAACGACAACATTTAGACATGTGGACCTAGGGTTAGTTGATATTGCTTAAAATGTATACCTCAATGATCTCAACTCGATAATAATATTGAGATAACTTGTAAGGATTGATCTAAAATGTGTCTTTAAATGTCTAGGTTGAGATTGAAGTATCGCCCTATTACAGATGTCAATATTATTTGGTTAATCAATACTTATTTGGGTCACAATTTAATCGTAAGAACTAAAAAAATATATTTGGGACTATTTTAGAAACCAATTTGAGTGGTTTTAATTAAATAGTTAATTAAAAAAATGCATCTAATTATAAAGTAATTTTTTGTCTGGCTGTTTTTGTCACAACAGACACAAATTAATGTGTCAGACGAGATTTCATACAGTCTCAGTAATAACTGGGAATAATCATTAAATCGTGAAGTTTTTTCTCACAATAATCGTTGCACTAAAATTTGACATTGTGACATCCGCTCAATATGTCAATGGACAATAAAATTAACCACAAAAAGGGCAGGAATGTAACCTTTTTGGAAGATTAAACAAGACGTTTCTGTTCATTTTTAAAATCAGCTCTTTTTGCTGTCAATTTTGATTCTAAATAATACACTTGATATTCTAATTTTGCATATCTCCAGGTGTAAACCAAGCTTTACTCCTGCTGGAACGTCTTTAACATGACTTTCTCAGCAGGATTATGTGACATTGTGCAGACAAACTGCTGCCCAGTGGGAGGTCCTGGGTCATATTAAACTTAAGACACTGTTCAGCCTCTAATTAAACCCTGCTTAAGTCTTTGATCTGTGCTGAGTTTAGGAACACGGAAGTCCTGCGTGTTACTGGGACTCTCGGCAGCTCCAGCGAGTCAGCTGCTGTGTTTGAGTCCTGTGTTTTTGTGTCAAACTGTGAGGCAGGTATGTCAAGAGTATTTGGCTAATCGATAATCATGATTATGCAGGTAACAGTATAATGGTAACAACTAGGGTTTTTATAAATCTACAATTTCAAACTTAACACAAATTTTGATAACACAATTATAAGACATTTTTCAGGACAGTAGCATTTTCAACACAATATAATAATCCTTTCTTCACGTTACAATGTGTTCCACGTCTTACTTCTTGTTGTAGTTCTGATAAAACTCAAGATCATTCTAAAACTATTCTGGAATGGTCAAATGCTGTCCTGATTATGTGATTTTTTTCCCCAGAATTGATGCAAATGTCGATTAGTATCTGATTTTCCATTCTAGCAATAATTAAAACAATAATTATCATGCCAAAAACTTTAATTTAAAGTGATTGTTGCTGTTTATGTCACATTAAGTTTACCTTCATCATCCAGAAAGTTTGACTGCATGAAATAATAGTAATTTATCAGACTTTGTGAATGAAAGTGAATTAATTATCATGTTTCTTCTCGGATCAATCCTAACTCTAAATGTAAGTAATCGTATGTTATTGCTATTGTGCTGACCTCAGCGCGTAAACAATGGCTCATTACATTTGCACGTGTGTTCTCCTGGACACGTGCTCTTTTTCTTTTGAATATAGTAGAAGCCTGAATTATTTTCACTTGGACAGAGCTTATTCCATGCATTCAGCTTTTATTATTCATGACTTTTTGTTTTATTCATCCCTTTTTATTTATGGAAGCTGCATGTGGCGCTTGCTGCTCAACCCAGGAGCATGTTGGCATGAAGCACAGTCTCATAAACCTGTTGGGAATATAAGGAAATTGTTATTAATACAAAGTTGTAGTGGTGCCTGTAATTATATGGTTAATTTTAATCATTATCATATTTATTTATTTTTCCCCACATACATTGTAGAATTGGGTCATTTTGGTGAATTTGTGTAGCTTATCTTATCTTAAAAGACAATAAGTATTTGCTTTCTGTGAATAATGTTGATCATAGGAATGCTACCTTAATGACATTACTGTTAAAAAGTCACACATTATTTTGGCCTGGACCTTTATTATCGTGGATTTGGATGTCATTATGAAGAAAACACCATTTGTCAAAGTATCCACCCTTGCCACAGTATTTAAATAATCTTATGATAATTAGCTAGTTTAATCCTTCATTCATCCAGGAGTGATCCATAGTACAGGTAGTCATCTGGACAATCCAACTTGAATTTTAAAACATTGTCCAGATGATTATCTTTGAAACTTTGATCTTGTGATATATTCTGTAAGATTAGACTATTGCTGCACAAATCATAGCTACTTTATGTCAGGTGAACCGTTCTCCCACCAGAATAAGCTCTTTAAATAATAGTTGTAATATTTATTCTCTGTCTTTTATTTGAGCATGTTTTGGAGCTGCGCGCATAGACGCCTGCCCGCTGGGTCTACAGCTGCCACTGCTACATCGTGATTAATGTCAGTGGCAATATGAAACCCAGTTCTCTCCAAAGCCTGTCTCGCTCTCTGTGCGGTTGTTTCATCTTTCTAATGTGGTTGCTTTATAGACGCGATGGGCCTAAAAGGGGAAAACCATTTTTGGAATCCTTTTAATGAATTAGACCAAAAATTGGAAACCCCCAACCAAGAGTCCTTTTCTAAATGAAAAGGTAGTAAGTTCAGCAAATGAGATAAATGAAGTTGGTTACACAACACAGTGTTGACTAAGCTCATGGTGCTTGTAAACAAGTATGTAAGTTTGAAAGATGAAAAGTTCTGAAAGTACTCCCTGTATTTTCTGATGAGAGTCATTGAAGTGAGTGTGTTGGCACTTTACTTTTATGTGCTCAGTATTTACCGCTCACACTTTGTGCTGCTCCTCGTGTGATCCCTCAAAAGGCTTTTCATTGAGCTCTGGATCCTTTCCCAGCCTCCTCAATGAAGAGGAGCTGACGAGAGCGAGCTCTGACAGAAAGTCAAAGTTTCCTCTCCACTGATGGCCGCTAATGGACTTTCCCATACAAGACTTAATCAAAGCTGAAGGAAATGTATAGAGCATTTATGCACCTTCTTCTGATGTCTCCTTATTAAAAGGTGCATTGTCTAACTCATTATGTCACCTGCTTGTACCTATGGAGGGGTTATTGATTTGCCTGGAATGTTCCACAGTTTGGCATTAATAGTATCTATTTCTATAGAGGCAAGTAGGTGGCACCTCCAGGCCTAGTTACAGGTCAAATCTGTGGAGAAGTGATGCCACTCACTCTGGGAATGCAAGAAGAATGAAAACACCAAGTGAATAAATGCAAGAAAAATACATGTTATGTCATATGTGTGGTACATTCCTGGAGGTGCAATAAGTGAATCAAGTGTATCAAGTTCCTTATCTTGATGAGCACTTTGAACTGCTTTTAGTTGGAATTATGCTATACAGATACATTTTGATTCATTCATGAGGGTATTCATAGTTATAATTCCATTTCATTTATTGATGTTTAGTCAACTGGAAACTTTAGAAAACATCAAATCAATCTAAGCAGACAAATTATTCCTGACTAGGCGTAGGCAGAAGCTCTTTTTATCTAAGAAACATATTCTACACCAAATATTCCAATTATCTCAAAACCACCCTTACCATTGTTATTCTGAAGTATTTGTTCAGTGTTCATCGTTTGGAAATTATTCTAAGTGTTTTGGCTATAGCATTGTTTGTTCTGGACCTTTCATGATGTCATCCTGCTCAAATCTGTCATGAACTTTGAAGAGCTTCTAGTTTACATGTGCAAAGTCACTACAGGTAAGAACCAGACATCATATACAGGAAAATGATTACATAGTTTTCTTCAAGCCCGATCAATTAAATACATTCTGTATTGCAGCCTTGTCTGAGCTCCATTCTTAAAGATGTCCATTTAGTCATGAAGGCTTATGGGCAGCTTGCCAAAAGATTAAGTAAGAGCTGCAAATGAGGAATGGGCAGTGCCAAACTGTAGTTAGAAGAGTCCGCTCATCCAACTGGACCATCTAATTTCAGACTCTGGCTGGACTTCAGGAGGCTTACTTGGCTGAACTTTGACACCAGAGAGAGGAACAGGCAGTGTAGTTGTGATCCTCCTGTGGATCTACTTCACTTTACTATAATTATGGAAACATGTAAATGTATTATTGTATTGCATTTTCTACAGTGTATATATATTTGTATATATTTGTATTTTTTATTGATGATTCTGTTCAAAATGAAAAAACTAGTTATAGAATCACTTCACCTGTGTGTCAGGGAAGAACTTGTTTAGGAGATTTTTTTCAAGGATATGAGCCCTTATAAAACAAGATGCGCATTTTTATAGTAAACATTGCCTGAATAATGGCTCCCATGTAATCTCTTAACTTCAACTATTCAAATTGTAATTTGGATCGTGCTTATCCTATAGCCCTACTTGTATTATAATAGTTTCACTCTAAGTTTTATATTTATATCGACTTTTTTTTTTTTTTTTTTTTAAATGTTCCTCACACTATTTTGATGAAATGATCATGAAATGAATGTGTTCATTGTAAATCTCAATATATATATATATATTTAATTGAAAACGGCTTGAAGGTTCATGGACTTCCAGTTCAAAACAGTAGAACTGATAAACCCCGCCTCTTCACAGGGGCATTTCACTGTAACAAGCTGCAGGTTTTCTTTTTATTGTTGAAAAATGTATGAGTCGGGATCAAAAGAATAATTGCAAATGCGTACAGAGCAGTGGGCAGAGGTAGGGGGTAGGTGATAATTGTTATTTTCAGAACACTCAAGCCTCAAATGCAGGACAACAGAAGATCAAAGTACATGTCTTGATGAGGGAACACCATTATAACATTGTTAAAAGCTCTTAAAATAATTGATATAATTAAGAGCGTGCATACATGCTTACATACCGGTATATTTATAGAATTTTCCCTCCCAGAATGTTAATGAGCAACTTAAGCAAAACAACATTTAAATTGAATCTTCCACACATTTAGCGTGTGTTAAAGTCATTCAGCACCTCCCTGACTGCTCCAGGTGAATCCATAACCTTTTCTTTGGTTTTTGTTGGGAGCGGCTACCACAATGAGATTTGTCTGGCTTTAATTGGGTTAGAGGAAGACCCAGAGTGCATTGCCAGGGCTGTAACATCATCCAGGTAGCACCCGCCCGACTACATCAGCTGTAGCAGGAGATCAGAAATTCATTGCTGTGACTGATAATCTCATAAACATGCGATACACTATGTGAGTCAGTGTGAAGGAAATCTAGCTGCTGCCCTGTTAAATTAATAGTAAAAGCCCCTCAGAATCCATCACAATATCAGTGTTAAATGCTATAGCCGTCTCCAGTAGATGCATTAAAGTGGGCGTGTGTGTGTGCGATAACATTACTGAGTCAGCTTGTGGCACGGCTGATTGAATTTACAGATTTGAGGGGGAAAAAAGTTCACATCCCAGTGCAAAAAGCCCGCTAATGTGCAAAACACATGGAGAGTGAAACCAAAGCTGTGGGTAGGGACTTAAGTGGGAAAGGCGCAGTTCTCACAAAATAATGACGGCAATTATTAATCAAACTATAACAAATGACACATTTCAGGTTTACCTCATCAGTCAGACGCGGTTTGACCAATTTTAACACAAATTTTTTGGGCTAATTTGCAACCACAATTGTATTCGTAAAACTGTTAATTTGTTTGGAAATGGCATTATTTATGTTTTAGCAAAAGTAATTAAAACCATTCTGTTTTATCATTCTGTTTTTGCTTAATCTTGTTTTTCTGTCTTTTTACAGAGCAAGGAAATAGCCTTTCAACTTCAGGAAGACTTGATGAAGGTGCTTAATGAGCTTTACACTGTAAGTAATTCTACTTTTTTCTGCACAACATGCACAGCTCTGACTGAAAGGCCAATGTAAGGCCTAAAGTCCTTACATACTGACTTTGACCCGGTTTAGCCTCTGTAGAACAACACAAATTCAGATGGAAACGCAAAACATTGCATCAGACGGCCACAGACCAATTGCTGACCACCGCCAGTGAAATAACTGGTTTTCTCCGAATCTAAATAGGTTTCTGATTCTAAAATGGACTCCAATGTAAATATAACAGAGGCCACGTCTAAACCAGTAAGTGTGGAGTGCAGAGTGCCACTTCAGGGCAGTCACCTCTCTGGAAATGGGTTCCAGTAAAGGGCAAGACGACCAAAAGCCTGAATCCCAAACAAATTGTTCACTAAAATAGCTCAATTTTGGTGCAGAGATGTTTAGGTTTGTATTTATACCAACACTTGCCAAAATAACTATGTACACAGAATTGTAATTAGGAAGAGTCCATCCCAAGCTTTTACTTGTCTGAAGTAAATAGCAGTATAGGGATTGAGGGATTGAGATTCTATATTCATAAATATTGTTCGACTTTATAAAATAGTACACATTGGCATTTTTTTTTTTATCTTATAGCTTGTTGTTATTTTTATCCCATAGTAGATTTAAATTGTTTCTCTTTTGACTTATTCATTGTTAATTGTTTTATGTTTGAATCACCAAGACAAGTTCCTATAATTGTGAATTCTGTTCATTGATAATGGCAATAAACTCATTCTGATTCTGAATTATGATTTATGATTATCTTTCTGATTATGTTAGCTTTTGTAAAAAAAGAAAGATTAACAATAGCCAAAATTGCACATATTTGCATTATATTTTTTGAAGAATGGATAGAGCCAGGTTTAAATTTCTTGCTTTATTTCGTTTACATATTTGATACAAAAAGTATATAAAGTTGTAAATGTTGGTGCTAATTTAAGAGATGATGTATGTCCTTCTGTGTTAAAAAGGTCCCATATGAATCTAATTCTTAAAGTTCTGATAGGACAATTTTTTAGCAAAAAAATTGAATTATGTACAGTGCCTGAAGTGTACACAACTACTGTAGAATTGAGGGCCAAATTACCTCAACAACTACTTTCTGCCTTTTTTCAGCAGTGTAGGCGGCTTGTTACATTTAGGCAGTGATTTGTGGCCGTAGCGGTCTCAGGACTGGCCCTTATTAAAAGACTGGAGAAATCTGTTTTTGGTTTGTGGTTCTGGGAGAGTCTGGTCGCTGTGAGATGACTTCAATTTCTCTAACGATGAATCGAAATGAGATGGGCTTGGGACTGGAGCCATATTTATGCCCCATTTCAAATTTGAATGACTCTGTGACAAAACATGTCATTATTAAAATCTATGTCTATTTGTAGGTAATGAAGACCTACCACATGTATCACTCTGAGAGCATCAGCTCAGAGAGCAAACTGAAAGAAGCAGAAAAGCAGGAGGAGAAACAGATTGGCCGAGGAGATCCGGTTTTCAGCATCAGAATGGAGGACAAATACCAGCGCCGCAGCTCAGTCAAGAAGATTGAGAAGATGAGAGAAAAGGTACAGTCACATTTTTCAACCCCATCTTTAGGCTCTTTTATGCCATGAAAATGCATATTAATTTAGTCAATGACAATGTGATTATTATTTCTGAGCATAGTTCCTCTAATTACGGCCCATCATATTTTGTCATTTAAATATTTTTGAAGGATTTGTTTTGCTCGTACGTTTTATTTGACCATTATAGTAAACCTTGTTAATATTACCGTACTTCAGCTTGATTTAACTTGAATTCTGTGTCAAGACAAACATTTATTTGTCATTAATTCCCTCTCACTTGTCCTGTCTCTAATTCTTTCATCAGCGCCAAGCGAAGTACTCCGAGAACAAGCTTAAGTCGATCAAAGCGCGGAACGAGTACCTGCTGACACTAGAAGCCTCCAACGCCTCCGTTTTCAAATACTACATCCACGACCTGTCAGATTTAATTGATGTAAGTTCTAAATGCAACGTTTACTTGGTATTGCTTTCTATTCCTACGCTTTTGACTGAAAATGGGTGGCAACGGAGCATGTTTTAAGTGCATTCTTGTGTTCGTGTCTGCTGGATATTAAAGAGTAATTCACTGTCTTACTGAAGAGAGATATTATTATTAAGTATAGAAGAAAGTGAGGATCTGAGCAGTTTGATGTATAAATGCTCTGCTTCATTTCTATAATTTCCTGAATGTGTCCTTACTTGGAATGGCCCAGTGTAAAAGTTTAGATTTATGATTATTATCAGAAGAAGCCTCACAATTCAACAGCAGTTATTCACAATTATCGCATGACCAAACAACAGTGAAATCCTTCATTTTCTTTCATTCCCGTCGTACAATCTAATTCCCATTCCTCAAGTACGAGACTAATCAGCTTCATGAAATCAAACTTTATGAATGATATACGGTATATTCATGTGACATCCAGATATGAAAGCACATAAAGGTCCCATACTTTGCTATATTTCCGGTTTCATTGTTTACCTTTAGACATTTATGATGATGTTTCTCCAGAGGGGCGACACAAGAGCATTTCTGATACAGACCCTGTATAATAAGACACTGGGCTGCTTCAGCACTGTAGCAAACCCTTCCCCCCGTTTCAAAGCATAAAAGTTAATAAACGCACGGATGAAAGAAAAAACTCCTTTGGGGGATGTTTTGAGGTACAACTAACACTAATATAAGGTCAGAAGCTTAATATGGGGCATTAACATTAAAGTTTAGATTGAATTGAAATTCATTAATGTTGCTTTTAAAATGGTCATGATCACTATTTTCATTGAACTCTTACAATTATAATGGCTTTAATAATAACAATTCCTTTAAATTCTATTCCAGACTCATGGTCAGTTTTAACAAACGGCAACTTATAGAACAAAACAGATAATAATTAACTGAAGAATCTTGACATTCCTACTCTTCTCTGTCCCTGACCTTCTGTTGCTGTGCTGATGAATCACACTTATTTATTATTCTTTCAGGTTATGATTATTTTATCAATATAATAAACTTGCAGCAGCACTTTCTGTGGCGTTTCTAAGGAAACAAGAATAGAATTCACTGAGCGTTGGGGGTTTTATATTCAAGACAGGGCTAAAGCAGGAGAGACGCACAACCTCTAGTCGGCATCACGCTGTGCACGAAATTGCCCTCTGTGTTCTCACAAGCGTCACATCATCTGAGCTTAAAGATGGCAGTGTAACACATTTGTCCATGGCTAAAGGTGCTACGTCTATGACACAACACACTGCTAGAATGTTAACGTTATTATCCATGCACCTGATTACATTCAACTGTAACCTTCTTTCACAACTGTTTTAGCAAAAAAATTCCTTTGCCGTGCTTTCAGCTTTCAAGCCAGTTACATTTGTGACATTATTATGACGACAGAACCAGTTTTGTGTTTTCCGACTTTTCCACTCAAAACATGTTGACTCTTGCTTCTAAAAGCTGGTTCTGACTCAGCATCAGTTACAACTGGGCCATAAATGAGAACCGGTTCAGGTGAAATACTAAACATAAAATTAACACATTATAATTACCACTCTCTGAAAGCAAGCGAAAGAGAAGGCAAAACAAAGTCGGCCTTGGTATACAGCGAAAAGCCGAGGGGGCAGTTCGGAGAAAAAGAACCGAATACTAAGTGCTGGCTGGTAAACAATGTGTTGCTATGGCAAAAACTGCCAACACATTGGTGAAAATAAGGCACAGCTCAGAACCAGCACCAGAACATTGTCGGAAAAGAAGTTTAATCGGATTATTCCATGTCTTAATTATGTCTATAACAGGGGTGCACCATTGTTACTGTAGATCTAACCAAGAACTTCTTCAAAATAAGACTTTTCATATGTCTATTCTTTAAAATAGACATATGTAAATTAAGGAAACATATGTGTTTACTGCAGAGGACCTCGTGTATCGCCAGGAGCTTCAGTTTGAGAACCACAGATAAAGTGTACACAAGTAATCAGATCATAAATACATTAAATGATCTTTGAATGGAACAGATACAGCTCACACTAAAGAGCCACAAATCACATCATAAATTGGAGAGACAAATGCTCTGGAAATGTGAAATATTAAAATTTCTCCAATTTCCGTTCTCTTCTTCAGTGCTGTGACCTAGGGTACCATGCCAGTCTAAATCGAGCCTTGAGGACGTACTTATCCGCGGAATACAACCTGGAGACATCGCGGCACGAGGGCCTGGACATCATTGAAAACGCAGTGGACAGTTTGGATCCCAGGAGCGACCGGCAGAGGTTCATGGAGATGTTTCCTACAGCCTTTTGCCCTCCTTGCAAATTTGAGTTCCAGCCCCATATGGGAGATGAGGTACGTTATATAATATGAAATAAGGCGTTCATAAGGTTGTTTCTAATGCTTCATTTTCCTCATCAGGTGTGTCAAGTCTCAGTGCAGCCTCCTATCAACGGAGAACTCATACTGAGGTTTCAACAGCTGCAGTCCCGGCTCGCTACGCTAAAGATCGAAAGTGAAGAGGTACACAAAAACACACTGCCACGTCTGATACACAATCTGTCGCAGGCTCACGGTGCTGTTCTGATGAAATATGTTGCCGCAAACTGAAGCCAGAAGCCATTTCAAAATGCATTTGAAAGTCGTTTTCATTAGCGTCACGCTCATTTTCCAACACATTTGTGACAAAGCTTTCTTTTTTGGCTTAAACAAAATATCCAACTACCTCGGACTTCAGGCCTTTAGTTTTCTGTGCAGCGAATCAAGGTGGGTAATATGAAGAAAATTGTAGGTAATATTGCGAATTTGTGTGTTTGAAGATATGCAACAGTTGAATATTTCATTTTTAGGGGGAGAAATGCTTTGCAAAAAGAAGTTATTAAAAAAGGAACCGTAAAAAGTTGTGATGTAAAGGATATACGGTAAAATGTCTGACTTTTGTGATTTAATTTTACAGACATATCACATTCTTTTAACACTTTTCTGCTGGATTTACATAACATGTTTACTGTCTCCATCGAGCTACTCCAACAAAACCATTGAGTTCTTCATTTTTGTCAACATCGCTCACCTCCTAACAGCAACAAATCTTGCTTCTGCGTTAGAAACAATGCCTTTATTTTCATTTCTATGTCCATTAGAGTTATTAAACTGGCTCTGGTGGCATCATCAAAGCTTACTCTTTTTGTTTCCACACTTCCCGGTGCCCGTGTGCTGCCCCCTGATGCGGATGTCCTGCTGGCCCAGAGTTGGAGGCTGCAGTCCCCTTGTATCAGCTTCAGCAGATGGCCTCTCTTAGTTTCTGGGCACAACGCGACCGGCACATCCTTGAAAGAAATGGACATTGAAAAGCACTGACGACCTACGAGCCCTAACTTGCCAAACACCAAAGAAGAAAGTGTTGTAGAGTCGTCGTCCGGCCGGGGAAAACCGCTGCAGCTGTTTCCTCAAACCTAGAAATAGTGAAAGAAAACACTGCTGAATAATTTACTTTGCATCGGAGCAGGATGGAAGCTACAACACGGACCAAAAGGAAGTCTGTGCTTGTCTCTCTCCTTTTACGATAAACACAGAGCATGTCTCGTGACGTTTATGCACGTTTGACTCTTTCTTTTGGTTCATTTTCCGATACCAAGATTGCTGTATAGGAGAATTCCCACACTCTTGCCTTTTTCTCTTTTTTATGTCCTGACATCTACAGTATTCTCAAGGCATTTCGCACTAAACCCTTCTAAATCTTGAACTATCTTCTTTGCGGGGAGTGTTTGTTTTCCCTCAGATAAGTCTCAGGAAGCCACATCAAAGCCGGTGCGAGTGAGAATGTGTAGCACCAAGCTCGACGATCAAAAGATTACAGACCTTCTCTAGCGGGTGATTGACCTGCTCAGCGGAAAACATGCAAACGGAGGCGTAGGCTAAAGTGTGAACGTTCTGCCGCGGCTTTCTGGAGATGCTGTGCGCTGTCTAGAGTTCAAAATCCAAAATCAACTTAAGTGAGGTCAGTGTTTCAGCTGCAGAGCTAATGGACACGTACACAGAGTCTGAGAGCTTTGACGCAATCGAGCGCCGCGGTGAATACGAGTAACTGTCCGTCTGCTGAATAATGCAGAGCCTCTTTTCACAGTGAGTAATTCCCTCACATGTAAAGCGTATGTGTCATGTCAGAGCAGGATGTACAAGGCTGCGCGATATCTAATAGTGTTGTACTATAAATACAAATATATGCAAGTTATTTTTTTATGTCCGTTCACGTCAGTCAAGTTGTGTTGTGTTATTAATTGTTGTCCAGGTTTGATTTGTTGGTCTTATACAATAGTTTTTAACAGAGATACTAAAGATGCACGAGGTGACTGTTATTGCTTTGGCTGGAATGTCCCACAGTACATTTTTATTGCTAAAAAATACCTTGAAAAAACATGCTTTCTTACATGGAACTTGGCCTGGTCTGTCACCCGTTTGTCTCCAAAAAAAGGTACATAGAGAAATGAGCTTTAAAGTTTGAACAGGCGTCTTCTCTATTGTGAAATGTAAACTTTAGGGCGGAAGTAAGTTGATTAATCGCAAAAAAAAAACGATTATCGAAATAATCGTCAACTAATTTCAGGATAGAATAAGGGTCATCTGGACTATAAACGGTCTCCATTAGATGCCAGAGAAGTTTTATGACTAAGACAGAGCAGTAATAGCATCAAAATCAATGTACTACATGTGTACAATTGTGTGTTTTGACGAAAAACCTTTTTTGTCTGGAAGTATACTTAATCAAGATGTCCTCAAGCTGCATTACTTAAGCTTTATCTTGGTCAAATTTATTTAAAAAAAATCTTAACAACTAATCAATTAATCAATATTATATTTGCCAGACTCATCGATTATCAAATGAATCATTAATTGCAGCCCTAATGGAAGCTAAAGCTGTGCCTCGTGTCTTTCTTTGTACCTTCTTTAAAACCATGTAAAAGACTAGGTCACAGTCTGTCAGCGCTGCAGAGTTTGGGAATTGCTGGATAGAACGTAGCATTTTTTCATGTGATTTATAGTGACGTTTGGAGCTTCTAGTCTTGTTAAAATTGTCAACAAAAGCTCTTGGCTGTCATTATATGCTGGAGTTTTTCTTTTGCCTTGACTGGGCTCCTATTTCCCTCTTTTGATCAGCACATAACAGTCCCTGACAGGATGGTGGTTCACGATGTCAGAAACCTCCATTTCCTGACTTACATTGTCATTATCCATGTTTGAACCTGCTCTGTGCCGGCGTTCCCTGCTCCGCGCATGACACCGTAACTACAACCACATTGTGTGCCAGAGACCGTATGTTAGCGCTGTAATCCATCACCGTTTCACATGAAAATCATTCTTCCTGGTGTAAATCCTCCTCGCATCGCTTCTCAGGTAGTTTTTTCCTCTTTTTTTACACAAGTAGATGAGTCACGGGTCAAACCGTTTCATGCAACGAGATATAATCCAGTCTTTTCTATGCGTGGCTTTCCACAGACCACAAAACTACACTGTCCACTTTGTATCGACTGGCTTTTCAGTAGTGAACTGGGGTCACTGCCTCTGACTGGGGGCTTCATGCCATTAAACTTAATTAGAAGGGAGTCCAGCTGGGCCTAACTCAACCTCTCCATTGACCTGTGGTGGCCCCAT